>NC_038244.2:26305864-26431877 GCF_000004515.6 Glycine max
ATGATCTTCTCCTACCTTCAAGCTCTTTTCCATCGCTTCCTATGGTGGTGAGCTTCTTCTTGACTCATCTTCTCCTTGAAGTGGCATCTCCAATCATATTTCTTCAATCTCCATTCCACTGTCATTGATCTTCAAGAAGCAAAGGACTCCATTGGTGAAGAAGATCCATGGCCTACAAGCTCCACATGGAGCTACGTCATGGAAAATCGTGGGAACCCCTTGATCACTATTTAAAAAATTAAGGAAAGTAATACAATAAAACTTACCTTTTTTCTGTATTTTCATGTTGATTATTCCTACCAAAAGGTACGATAAACATAAGGTGTCCCATATGAGCACCTAAGTTTGTATTGAAACTAAAATTAAGAACAAACCTACCTAATGAGTCCCTATGTATGTGAATCATGAATATGTTGGATGCATGGGTGATTTTACAAAAGAGGGTTGCACCACTCAACACCTTCATCATACCACCTATCATAGGGATTCAGTGCCTTATAATACCTTTTTTGGGCACCAACAAAGCCCAAGGATTTAAGCTCTTACGAACCAAACCCTTATCCAACAACTCCTTTACTTGAGGAATAACCTCAAGCCCAAGAGGTATGGCAAGGCTAAGGGATGTTTCCCTTGATAGGAGAAGGTAGAAAGATTGTTTAAGAAGGAGTGCTCTTTTGATATCACCTTTTGTGGCAAAATAATTTTCCTTCTTAACAATCTTCTTGGAGGAATCCTTTTTCTCTTTTTCCTTCGCCTTGGCCTTTGAAGACAAGGCCTTACTATCCTTCTTTTTCTTTTGTTTTTCTAATTTTTCTTCCTCATCCCTCTTATCTTTCTTAGTTAGTTGATCTTTGGCCACCTGTGAAGGTGTTTGAGGATGCAACACAAATTTAGTGCCAAGATGGGTGAGGGTAATCTCATTAGTTTGGCCATTGTAAATGATCTTCCTATCAAATTGCCATGATCTTCCTAAAAGAATATGTTCTGCCTCCATGGGAACTATATCACAACTAACTTTATCCTTATATGTCCCAATGGAGAAAGGTACCTTCACTTGTTGGTTAACTATCATTTCCCCTTGCTCATTGAGCCATTGAAGTTTATAAGGTTTTGGGTGGGGAATGATAGTAAGGTTCAACATGGAAACTAATCTTGTGCTACAACAATTCCAACAAGATCCACTATCAACAATGAGAGAACAAGTTTTATATAAAATTTTGCATCTTGTATGAAAGATTTTCTCTCTTTGGGATTGAGATAGATCACAAGATTGACCTCCAAGGAGCCTTCTAATCATTAGGAGGTCACCTTCTTCATGGGGGTAGACTTCCTCGCTAGACTCTTCACCCCTTACTTCATCTTCACTTCTACTAGAGGAAGGGGAAGAAGTAGTTTCCTCTTGACTACTATAAATGTCTTGACCCTTCATAATCATGGTTTTCTTTGTGGGGCATTGAAAGACAATGTGACCTCTCCCAAGACATTTGAAGCATTTAATGTTGCTAGTCCTTTCTTGGGAACTAGTATTAGGGGTGGATTTCTCTATGGTTTTTTTTTGTGGATATGTAGCAAGCATACCTCAAAGTTGGACAAGGACATCCCAACAACATTGGCACCCCCCACTAACAAATCATCGACGGTAAACCATATTTATAAAAATAAATAAAAAATACCAACAAAAGGCATAGGGGGACTTGACCAAAACCCATGATAACAATAAAGAAAAGTGGAAAAGAAGGAAATCCACAATGATTGCAAGCAAAACTATCCCTAACAAACAAGGGAAGATGATCCCACCTAATTAACTCAACCCTATGATCAATCCCATAGTTAGCTAATCTATTTGCACAAAGGTTGCCTTCCCTATATATATGAGAATATGAAAAATGCATTTGAGAGCATAGTTTAATGCAATGAATCCAACGGCTTCTAAGATCCCAAGGAACTAAATCCACCTTATCAAAAGCAGCAAGCACCAGCTTAGAGTCACACTCCAACCACAGCTTATCCCAACCCACAGAATTAGCATATTCAATAGCTAAAATTGCAGTAAAAAACTCAGTATGTAGCTGATGTGCCATCATTTTCTTCTATTTTCTAAACCCTTTTTGCACCATTTAAATTATTGATTGGTCTTAATTGTCAATTAATTAGGCAGTTTTATTATTTGGGCTCATTTAGCTAATTTGATGTTTTTAATCTAATTTCAGGAATTAATGAAACATTGGGCTTAATCCGGATTTTGGTTGTGGATTTGAAGAGGGCAAATAAAGCAGCGCTTACCTTAGTTAATTTCTAATTAGGAAATTTCGCAATTTTATTTTATGTTGTTCAGTGTTTATTTCGTTTTGGGCCAGAGTATTGTAATAGGGCCCAGTGACTTTGAGTGACTCTTTTTAAATAGCTGCCTTGGGATTCGTGCAGGGCATTCTATTCTGTTATGCTATTCATTATTCAGAGCTTTGTTTTAGGGTTTTCATTTTTCTGTTTTGACGCTTCTGAGTTCGTAATGCAATTTTACGTTTTCTGCTTCTAATTACAATTTCGTTCTTGCTTCTTCTTCTACTTCATTTACGTTTCTGTTCCATTTTACATTTCTGTTCGTTTACGTTTCCGTTCATTTACGTTTCTGCTTCATGTTTCAATTGCATTTTCTGTTTGAATCCATGGAAGGCTAGATTTTCTGGTGTTGTTTCCTTTTGAGGACGAAGCTCAACTCTCTTTGAGGTTTCGTTTGTAATGTGGTTTCCTGGCAGTTTTCCCTTCACCAGTTATCCCAATTTCGTGAATATTAATCAGTGCACGCTTCGTGTTCGATTAATTGCCTCTGAGCCTAACTTGCGTTCATGCTTAATGGACGAAGGGCTAACTGGTGTATGTGGTGCCTAATCACGTATTGAAAACCCTAAGTTGATTTTCGCTTAGTAAATTGAAATAGGGTTGGATTAAGTGGTTGACTGTTAGGGACGAATTCTCCATAACCCAGGATAAGAGAGTGGCTTCTGAATCAGAGGAAACAACCCGTTTTTAATATTAGTAGTTTCGTATTCCATTTTATTTGTTCTGCTCTTTAATTACCAAACAACCAAACCCCCCCCCCCCCCCCATCGTTACTATTACTGCAAGTATATTATGAACATTTGGCTTGTCACTGCTCGTTGGGAAACGACCTAGGATCACTTCCTAGTTACTGCATTTTCATGTTTATTTGATTCGGGTACGGCCTCGATCAAATTTGGCGCCGTTGTCGGGGAGCAATGTCCAAAGGTTCATAATAGCTAGCTAGTGTTGTGTGTTTAATCCTTTCGTGTTTTATGTTTAATTGTTAGTATTGTGTTAGTATGTGTGTTAATGTTGTTTAGTGTTCTGGTATTTTGTTTAATGTGTGTTCTGTTTCAGTTTTCCCATTAAGCGTTTCCCCTGTTTCAGTCTTGGGTGTTTCGCTGTGAAGATTGTGCTTGCGGCAAAAAAAGAGTAGTAGTAGAAATCAATTAGAGACGGATTTTAGCGACCACCCATGCTGAATTATTTGAGATTTTTTGTTTTAGTAGCTAGGGTTGTTATTTTTGGCTGAATTTTTTTGTGGTAACTTCTTTTAATCCATATTGTGTGGGAAAAATAGCTAGAGCCTTTAGTTTGGTCAGATTTGAAAGTTCCAAAAAACTAGCAAATTTTGTGTTTGTCAAAACTTCAAACGGACATAACTTTTGCTCCGGTTATCAGAATCGCAATTATTATATATGCATTTGGGGTAGAAAAAAATTTCCTACACTGTGGCAGCCTGCCATAGGCTGGCTGAGGTCTCCATCGTCCATAAAAAGCGATTCTTTCAAAAGTTTTTTATTTTTCAAGTTTTATTCACTTATTTTTCTTAACCTACCATTTTTAGCTTTCATAGTTAGACTTTGAATTTTTGTCTGAAATTTTTTGTGCTATCTTTTCATCATTTTATAGGGTTGCTCACAAAATTTCAAGTCATTTGGATATCATTTGAGGGTAGCTGTAGTTCAAACCTACACCTTTATTTACATGACAAGGCAACTAGTTGTGTGCATGCTGAATGTAGTGTATGACTAGAGGCAATCCATCTGACTTACAACCCTTTGATCCTGAGATAGATAGGACATTTCATAGATTAGTTAGGCATCATTTTATACCTTTTGATCATTCTGAGCATTCCATAACTGGTGAATCTGTGCATTCTATTATTGGTGATTTTGAACATCCTGATCTTGAGCATTATAATTTTGAGCATTCTGATTCTGAGCATTCTGATTTTGCACATTCTGAGAACATGACACAACCTCCACCTCGTGAGAGGACTCTAAGGGAAATGGCTGCACCTGATTTCACCTACGAAAGCTTGTGCATCCAATACCCTGATGAGGATGTCCCATATGTTCTTAAAACTGGACTGATTCATTTGCTTCCAAAGTTTCATGGCCTTGCAGGTGAAGACTCGCACAAACATTTGAAGGAATTTCATATTGTCTGCTCCACCATGAAACCCCCAGATGTCCAAGAGGATCACATATTTCTGAAGGCTTTTCCTCATTCATTAGAGGGAGTGGCAAAGGACTGGCTGTATTACCTTGCTCCAAGGTCCATCACGAGCTGGGATGACCTTAAGAGAGTATTCTTAGAGAAATTTTTCCCTGCTTCCAGGACCACAGCCATCAGGAAGGATATCTCAGGTATTAGACAACTCAGTGGAGAGAGCCTGTATGAGTACTGGGAGAGATTTAAGAAACTATGTGCCAGTTGCCCCCACCATCAGATTTCAGAACAGCTTCTTCTCCAATATTTTTATGAAGGACTCAGTAATATGGAGAGAAGTATGATAGATGCTGCCAATGGTGGAGCCCTTAGAGACATGACTCCTGCTGAAGCCAGAAATTTAAATTAGAAGATGGCCTCCAACTCCCTGCAGTTTAGCGCCAGAAATGATGCCATAGTCATTAGAGGAGTGCATGAGGTAGCTACAAACCCATCTGCATCATCTGAAACTAAGAAGCTTGAAGGCAAACTGGATGCATTGGTTAACTTGGTAACCCAGCTGGCCTTGAATCAGAAATCTGTACCTGTCGCAAGGGTTTGTGGTTTGTGCTCCTCTGCTGACCACCATACAGACCTTTGCCCTTCCATGCAGCAACCTGGAGCAATTGAGCAGCCTGAAGCTTATGCTGCAAATATTTACAATAGACCTCCTCAACCTCAGCAGCAAAATCAACCACAGCAGAGCAATTATGACCTTTCCAGCAACAGATACAACCCTGGATGGAGGAATCACCCTAACCTCAGATGGTCCAGCCCTCAGCAACAACAACAGCCTGCTCCTTCCTTCCAAAATGCTGCTGGCCCAAGCATACCATACATTTCTCCACCAATCCAACAACAGCAACAACCCCAGAAACAGCCAACAGTTGAGGCCCCTCCACAACCTTCCCTCGAAGAACTTGTGAGGCAAATGACTATGCAGAACATGCAGTTTCAGCAAGAGACCAGAGCCTCTATTCAGAGCTTATCCAATCAGATGGGACAATTAGCTACCCAATTGAATCAACAACAGTCCCAGAATTCTGACAAGCTGCCTTCTCAAGCTGTCCAAAATCCCAAAAATGTCAGTGCCATTTCATTGAGGTCGGGAAAGCAGTGTCAAGGACCTTAACCCGTAGCACCTTCCTCATCTGCAAATGAACCTGCCAAACTTCACTCTATTCCAGAAAAAGGTGATGACAAAAATCTACCTAACAATTTCCGTGCAGGTGAATCTTCTTCCACAGGTAATTCTGATTTGCAGAAGCAGCACATTCCCCCTCTTCCATTCCCTCCAAGAGCAGTTTCCAACAAAAAAATGGAAGAGGCAGAGAAAGAGATCTTGGAAACGTTTAGAAAAGTAGAGGTAAACATACCTCTGTTGGATGCAATAAAGCAAATTCCAAGATATGCCAAATTCTTGAAGGAGCTGTGCACTAATAAGCGGAAGCTTAAAGGAAGTGAACGAATTAGCATGGGCAGAAATGTCTCCACATTGATTGGTAAATCTGTTCCTCAAATTCTTGAAAAATGCAAAGATCCAGGTACATTCAGCATACCTTGTATCATAGGGAATAGTAAGTTTGACAATGCCATGCTAGATTTAGGAGCTTCTATTAGTGTTATGCCTCTGTCTATTTTTAATTCTCTATCTCTAGGCCCCTTGCAGTCAACTGATGTGGTAATTCATTTAGCTAATAGAAGTGTTGCCTATCCTGTTGGTTTCATAGAAGATGTCTTAGTTAGAGTTGGTGAACTGATTTTCCCTGTTGATTTTTATATCTTGAATATGGAAGATGGATTTTCTCAAGGATCAGTTCCCATCATTCTAGGCAGACCCTTTATGAAAACTGCTAGAACTAAGATAGATGTTTATGCAGGCACACTGTCCATGGAGTTTGGTGATATAACTGTTCATTTTAATATTCTGGATGCTATGAAATACCCATCTGAAGATCTTTCTGTATTTCGTGCTGAAATAATTGACCATGTTGTTGATGAATACATGACTGATCTTTATTCTAATCTGCATGCCTCTCACTCTTCATGCATTGAGTCTGAAATTGTACTTGATCATATGTCTGAATTTGATGCTGAGAGTGAATCTGAGAGTGATATTGATTGCATGCCTGGTGGTGGTGTTTTACCTCTTGAGATTGATTTTATAAAGTCAGATAGGACTAACCATGTTTCAGGAAGTACACATACCTCTGACTTTCTTTATGAGGTAAAGGCTGAGAAACCATCTCCTTCTACCACTGTCCAGCCGACCACACCAGAATTGAAGCCTCTACCATCAAATTTAAAATACGCTTACTTGGATGATAGCAAGAGTTTTCCAGTGATTATATCTGTCTCCCTTGCTGATGAGCAAGAGGATAAGTTGTTGTCAGTTCTCAAGAAGCATAAGAAGGCTATAGGCTGGACCCTGGCGGACATTCCTGGTATTTGCCCATCCACATGTATGCATCGAATAAATTTAGAGGATGGAGCTAAACCAGTAAGACAGCCACAGAGAAGACTCAACCCGGTGATTCTTGATGTAGTGAAGAAGGAGATAACCAAGCTTTTGCAAGCTGGAATCATTTATCCTATCTCCGACAGCCAATGGGTGAGTCCCGTCCAGGTAGTCCCGAAGAAGACTGGCCTCACAGTGATAAGAAATGAGAAAGAGGAGATGATTCCTACTCAGGTGCAGAACAGTTGGAGAGTCTGCATTGACTATAGGAGGCTGAACCAGGTTACCAAAAAGGACCATTTTCCCCTGCCATTCATTGACCAGATGCTTGAACGCCTGGCAAGTAAATCCCACTACTATTTCCTTGATGGTTTTTCTGGTTATATGCAAATTACTATTGCTCCTGAGGATCAGGAAAAGACCACATTCACCTGCCCCTTCGGCACTTTTGCTTATAGGAGGATGCCTTTCGGCCTGTGCAATGCCCCTGGTACCTTCCAGAGGTGCATGATTAGTATTTTCAGTGATTTTTTAAAAAATTGCATAGAGGTGTTTATGGATGATTTCACTGTATATGGATCCTCTTTTGATGGTTGTTTGAATAGTTTGGAAAAAGTTTTGAATAGATGCATTGAAACTAACCTTGTTCTAAATTTTGAAAAATGTCATTTTATGGTTGAGCAAGGTATAGTTTTAGGCCACATTATTTCCAATAAGGGTATTGAAGTAGATCCTGCAAAAATTTCTGTTATTTCACAATTGCCTTACCCCTCTTGTGTGCGAGAGGTGCGATCTTTTCTTGGTCATGCAGGATTCTACAGGCGCTTTATAAGGGATTTTAGCAAAGTAGCCCTTCCACTATCCAACTTGTTGCAAAAGGAGGTGGAGTTTGACTTTAATGACAGATGCAAAGAGGCTTTTGATTGCCTCAAAAGAGCGTTGACCACCACCCCCATCATCCAGGCACCCGATTGGACAGCCCCTTTTGAGCTTATGTGTGATGCATCAAATTATGCATTGGGGGCTGTCCTTGCTCAGAAAATTGATAAATTGCCCAAGGTGATATATTATGCTTCTAGGACTTTAGATGCTGCCCAAGCAAATTATACTACTATTGAGAAAGAGCTTCTAGCTATAGTTTTTGCTCTTGAAAAATTTCGATCTTATTTGCTTGGTACTCGCATTATTGTTTATACTTACCATGCAGCTCTAAAGTACTTGTTGAAGAAGGTTGATTCTAAGCCTAGGTTGATCCGATGGATGCTCTGGCTCCAAGAGTTTGACTTGGAGATCCGTGATAGGAGCGGAGCACAAAATCTAGTTGCTGATCATTTGAGTCGGATCGAACGTGTCTCTGATGCAGATTCACCTATTCAGGATGATTTCCCGGATGATCATTTGTATATATTGTATAGTATTTCTGACTCTCTTTCTACTCCCTGGTTTGCTAACATTGTCAATTATTTAGTTGCCTCTGTTTTTCCTCCCTTAGCATCTAAGGCCCAAAAAGATAAAATTAAAAGTGATGCTAAGCATTTTATTTGGGATGACCCCTACTTGTGGAAATTGTGCAGTGATCAGGTCATTAGACGGTGCATTCCAGATCATGAGACTGACTCAGTCCTGCAGTTCTGTCATTCTTCCGCCCCGGGAGGTCATCTAGGTGTTCAAAGGACAGCTCGCAAAGTGCTTGATTGTGGTTTTTATTGGCCCACCATCTTTAAAGATGCGTGGAAGATCTGCAGCACTTGTGAGCAGTGTCAGAGAGCAGGAAATACACTTACAAGGCGACAACAAATGCCTCAGCAACCTATGCTATTCTGTGAGGTGTTTGATGTCTGGGGTATAGATTTCATGGGTCCTTTTCCTGTCTCTTTTGGTTATGTTTACATTCTCCTTGCAGTTGATTATGTTTCAAAATGGGTGGAAGCCAAGCCCACTAGAACTAATGATGCTAATGTTGTCGCAGACTTTGTCAGGTCTAATCTGTTTTGCAGGTTTGGAGTACCTAAAGCAATTGTTAGTGATCAAGGAACCCATTTTTGCAACAGGACAATGCATGCCCTGCTTAAAAAGTACGGGGTGGTACACAGGGTATCCACACCATACCACCCTCAGACTAATGGACAGGCAGAAATTTCTAACAGGGAAATCAAGAGAATTCTAGAGAAGATTGTGCAGCCAAGCAGGAAAGATTGGAGTACCAGGCTTGATGATGCTCTCTGGGCACATCGGACTTCCTACAAAGAACCCATAGGAATGTCTCCTTATCGGGTTGTCTTTGGAAAGGCATGTCATCTTCCAGTGGAAATTGAGCACAAAGTATACTGGGCAGTGAAGACTTGCAACTTCTCTATGGATCAAGCTGGCGAGGAAAGGAAGTTGCAACTGAGTGAGTTAGATGAAATCCGCCTAGAAGCCTACGAGAATGCCAAGTTCTACAAAGAAAAGACCAAGAAGTTCCATGATAGCATGATAGTTAAAAAAGACTTCGTGGTTGGGCAAAAAGTGTTATTGTATAATTCTAGGCTTGGACTCATGAGTGGTAAGTTGAGGTCTAAGTGGATTGGTCCTTTTGTTGTTACTAATGTTTTTCCTTATGGTACAGTTGAGATCAAAAGCGACTCCACAAAAAAGAGCTTCAAGGTCAACGGACATCGACTTAAGCCATTCCTCACGAACCCTTCTTTAGTGGACGTAGTGGTGGAAGAGACTTCCTTACTCCACCCTACTCTTCCTCCACCATGACTTAGGGAGTTTTTCTTTTCCTATCTCCTTCTTTGCTTTTATTACACTTGTCCGATTCTCTTTGATGATTTAATTGTTTTTAATCTTTTAATTGTGCTACATTGAGGACAATGTGTTGTTTAAGTATGGGGGGGGGAGTGTTCTTTGGTTTTGCTAGTTTTGTTGGTTTTGTTAATTTGTTAGTTGTGTTAATTTGTTAATGTTGTTAGTTTCGTCGGATTTTCAGTTTAATATTTTGGGTCAATTTCGTGTGCACGTACGACTTTGCATGTTTTTCTTTGAATTATAGGATATGTTCAAGAAATGGGTAATTGTTTTGAAAATAAAAGTTCTTGACATTTTGTGACTTGAAATCCTTGATTCTTCTCTACATGTCATGATAGTTTTGAAAGCTCAATTTGAAAGTGATGATTTTACCTTTGTGAGAATTTGAGCCATCCATCATTATAATCATTTGGTGTGTTTTGCCCCATTGATTGCTTGCACAATAGCCTTGGCTTGATTCTTGTTGATGCGTCCTAATTCACATGCATATTTGGAAATGATTAAGGCAATTTTGTTCTTATAAGCTTCTAGCCAAATGGACTTACCTTGAATTAATTCCTTTGATAGCCCTTTTGAGCCTTGTTTCCCTTTCCTTGTTTTGAAGCTCACTACAAGCCTTAAGTGAAAAACCATGATATTACCATATCCTTAAGGAATTTTGGAGCTTTGGAATTGTTTTGGGAATAAGTGTGGGGGGTTTTTGTTTCATTGGACAACTTGTTTTGTTGGCTATGCTTCATGATGTATTTTGGGCCATACCTTATGTACATTGTATATTGGTTAAATGTTGGACATGCTGAATGAAATGTTGTTTCTCAAAGGCTAAAGAGTAAAAAAAAAAAAAAAAAAAATTCGAAAAATAAAAATTCGAAAAAAGGAAAAGAAAAGCAATAAAGTTGAGTGAATAAGATCTTAAATGGCACAAGAATGATGAAACTCTTGGTTCTACTCTTCATGTTTAATTTTTATCTTTACTTCTTTTTATTTTCTTATTTTTTTCTTAATATGCACTTATTCCCCTTTGCTCCTCTATTCCTTTGGGATTTAGCCACTTATTCCATATTTCTCCATACCTTGTCCTTGGCCCCATTACAACCTTAATAGACCTTTTGATCCTCATGTGCTTGTGTTTATGGGTTGATTGTCAATTTTAGAATCTTGTCAAGTTTATGTGGTGTTTGCTTTCATGGGTGCTTTGAGGGTAAATAGTAGCCTAGACACTTGAGAGATAGAGTGTATATCTTGTGAGGCTTTATCACTTTTCATTCTTGAGCTGATTAACTATTTTGCCATGATTGGGTTGCTTCGATGATTTTCATGAATGTCTTGACTTTTTGGATCTCCTTATGTTAGATGTTACCCATTCCTTTCATTCCTTGATGTTCATTGAGTAATATGTGAATGTTTTTGTTTGTCTCCCTTTGATATCCTTGGATTTTGTTCTTTGTTTCATTTTGCCCAGGAGTGCAAAAGGCTAAGTATGGGGGGTTTTGATGTGCCATCATTTTCTTCTATTTTCTAAACCCTTTTTGCACCATTTTAATTATTGATTGGTCTTAATTGTCAATTAATTAGGCAGTTTTATTATTTGGGCTCATTTAGCTAATTTGATGTTTTTAATCTAATTTCAGGAATTAATGAAACATTGGGCTTAATCCGGATTTTGGTTGTGGACTTGAAGAGGGCAAATAAAGCAGCGCTTACCTTAGTTAATTTCTAATTAGGAAATTTCGCAATTTTATTTTATGTTGTTCAGTGTTTATTTCGTTTTGGGCCAGAGTATTGTAATAGGGCCCAGTGACTTTGAGTGACTCTTTTTAAATAGCTGCCTTGGGATTCGTGCACGGCATTCTATTCTATTATGCTATTCATTATTCAGAGCTTTGTCTTAGGGTTTTCGTTTTTCTATTTTGACGCTTCTGAGTTTGTAATGCAATTTTACGTTTTCTGCTTCTAATTACAATTTCGTTCTTGCTTCTTCTTCTACTCTCATTTACGTTTCTGTTCCATTTTACATTTCTGTTCGTTTACGTTTCTGTTCATTTACGTTTCCGTTCATTTACGTTTCTGCTTTATGTTTCAATTGCATTTTCTGTTTGAATCCATGGAAGGCTAGATTTTCTGGTGTTGTTTCCTTTTGAGGACGAAGCCCAACTCTCTTTGAGGTTTCGCTTGTAATGTGGTTTCCTGGCAGTTCTCCCTTCACCAGTATCCCAAATTCGTGAATATTAATCAGTGCACGCTTCGTGTTCGATTAATTGCCTCTGAGCCTAACTTGCGTTCATGCTTAATGGACGAAGGGCTAACTGGTGTATGTGGTGCCTAATCACGTATTGAAAACCCTAAGTTGATTTTCGCTTAGTAAATTGAAATAGGGTTGGATTAAGTAGTTGACTGTTAGGGACGAATTCTCCAACCCAGGATAAGAGAATGGCTTCTGAATCAGAGGAAACAACCCGTTTTTAATATTAGTAGTTTCGTATTCCAGTTTACTTGTTCTGCTCTTTAATCACAAAACAAACAAACCCCCCCAATCGTTACTGTTACTGCAAGTATATTATGAACATTTGGTTTGTCACTGCTCGTTGGGAATATGAAAAATGCATTTGAGAGCATAGTTTAATGCAATGATTCCAACGGCTTCTAAGATCCCAAGGAACTAAATCCACCTTATCAAAAGCAGCAAGCACCAGCTTAGAGTCACACTCCAACCACAGCTTATCCCAACCCACAGAATTAGCATATTCAATAGCTAAAATTGCAGTAAAAAGCTCAGTATGTAGCACTAACTTAACACCAATATAAGCAGCAAAGCAGCCACGAAAAACCCCAAAGCTGTCACGAAAAATACCACCACCCGCCGCATGCCCAGGGGAACCTCTAGCTGCACTATCAATGTTCCGTTTGATGAAACCACAAGAAGGGGGAAACCATGTCACTTGCTTAATCTGAATCGGCTTAGGAGGCTTAGCTAAGACTAAGAACTTCTGAAGAAAAGTAAATTCAGAGATAGAATTTGAGGCTTGACCCTATGAGAGAGGCAACATAGATCAACATAGAAGAAGCCTGCCTCAAAGTAAAATGAACATTTCGGAACCTAATGTTGTTCTGCACCACCAAATAGCCCAGAAAACATGCACAACGATAGAAATCAGAACATCCTTCACTTGAGAGCTGCAAGGCCTATTCACGGATAACAACACAGCAATACAAGAAGTAAAATCCAGCAAGCAAGGCAGAAAAGACTGCAACCATTGCCATAAATTAGAAGCAAAACTGCATGTCAGAAAAAGATTATCAGCAGTTTCGTATGCTTTACCACATAATGCACACATGGATACAACAACACAGCCCCTTGACCGAAGTCTATCATTAGTAGGCATCTTGCCATAAGCGATTCACCATAAAATAAAGCTTCTAGAAGGCAAAACTGAATTAATCCATAACAGCTTGGACCAAGGAAGAATTTGTCTTGGATATGGTCTTACCCTTATCTTCCTTGGGTTTTGAAGGTGCAGCCCCCAAAATTCCTTGGGCTTGGTCCTTCCTTGGATAAGAGTGAAAGCCATGAGATTTTGAAGAAGGCTTTCTTTTAAGTTGTGGCTCCACACTTATACAAAGTTGGACTAGCTCATCTAGGTCCCTATATGGAAGAGTTCAACCTTGTCCCTTACTTCCATATTATGCCCACTAAGGAACCTGGCTATGCTTGTTCTTTCCTGCTCCCTAAGTCCAGCCTTTAAAAGGAGTAGTTCCATTTGTTGTCTATATTCTTCAACACTCATACTCCCTTGTCTGAGCCTTTGGAGTTTGTCTATAAGCTCCCTTTCATAGTAGGAGGGAATGTGCCTCTTCCTAAGGGCACTCTTAAGATCATTCCAATACTCTACTGGAGGATCCCCATGAATCCTTTGTTCCCTAACAAGGGAAGTCCACCAATAGAGGGCATACCCTTGAAAGCTAAGGGTAGCCAATGGAACTTTTCTCTCTTCGCTAATATGATGGCAAGCAAAGAGTTGTTCAACCTTCTTTTCCCAATCTAAGTAGGCCTCAACATTATCTTTTCCATGGAAATATGGGAGGCTGATGTTAACCTCCTGAGGCCTTCTATCCTTTTCTCTTCTTTGGGAGTGATGTTTAACATGTGACCTATGGCACCATCTATAATAGTCGCTAAGTTCTTCACTTAAACTCTTGCAAGAGCCATGCCTACTATAGGATGCATGTTTTTCTCTTTTCATTTCTTTCATTATTTTTCTTATTTCTTTCTCTCATATTTGTTCTTTCTCATCTTGATTTATTTCTACCCTCTCTTTTCCTTTTTCTTTTGTTTCTAGTTTTTCTTTCCATAACTTGAGGGAAGTCAACTTATCTAAGATTCCAGATAGAGGATCCTTTTGACTAGTACCCTCACCATTAACACTAGATGAATGATGACTCATGTTGGTTCCTAAGTTGTGGTTCTTTCTTATTGGGGGTTTGTAAAAGGTAAAAGCTAGGGTTCAAAAGAACTCAAGATAAGCGTGATAAGCAAGAAGAAAGTATTAAGAAATTACAAGATAAACCAGGCGTGACTAGTAAAGAAAATAAGGTATGAAAGTAAGCAAGAAATTAAAGTGAAAGAAATGTAAACTAGGCGGATCCTAGGAGTGCACGGATGACCACATTTAAGGATCCCAACAAAACACTCACTATCCTAAGGGAAAATTTCCTAAAAATTATTACACACAAATGGAAGTTTGGTAACCTATTAGAGGCTCCCAACACACTTCCAATGAAAGGCCTTTTTGTTACAAAACTTGAAAGCAATGAAGGTAAGTAAATTGCCAATTACAAAATTAAATACGGTCCTCAATTTTGGTGGTTGTTCTCTCTTTGTTGATTCACTCAATTTGGGGTGATTCTTAGTCCAATAGCTCTTAAGGTGGTTGGCCCATTGCTTCTTGACTCAATTTCTTCAAGGGATGGCACCAATCCTCCTTTCCAATTTCCTATATGGCAACTCACAAACATGGAAACAAAGAGACAACCAATAACCAAAGAAAAAAAAATGAAATGAAATCTAAACCAATAGAGTTTTAACAAGACAAATTTTCAATGATTATTCAACAATTAAAGCAATGAAAAGCACATAAAAGCAAGCTAGGACTCAAAGAGAAACCCATAATGGCTCTAGAGTAGAGTAAAAAAACTATAAAAAAAAACTCAAGAAACCTCTGGTTTTGACACTTGTTTTCACACTACTTTTCAATTGAAATTTCATAACTAAGATTGGTATAAAATAGGCACCAATTATAGAAAAAAAATTTGAGCCAAACAACTAGAACACTTCCCATTCACTTTTTTTTCTGGGCACTGATTTTCCTGCCAACGTGTACGATTTTTCTTACTTTTTACATTTATCCAAATCACTTGCTTATTTTTTTTATAATTTTGGTCCAGATGTCTAGAAAATTAAGAAAAATTTCAGCTTAAAATTCGTAGTGACCAATTCCCAGTATTGTTTACAAGTTCGTATGTTCAAGCTGACAGCACCAACGATTTCAACCTAGAAATCAAGAGTAGTGTTTAGATTGCTTAAGGCTTGGATAGTTAAAATTTGTGTTTGCTTATGCTCAATTTTCTTGAATAACACAATTCAAGAGAGCTTAAGGCTTATTTTTGATTCACAAATCCAGCCACAACTCAGCACCACAACTCAACTTCTTCATAGGCATCATGTAGGAAACTTAGAAAACGAAAAAAAAAAGTTTAACAACAAGACTACTTCTAGGAATTGATTTAGAACATGTTATGAACTAAATAACATGCATGAATTAGACTCAAAATTAAAAAGATAGGCTAAGAATGACAAGAATAGTCTCAAAATCATCTCCATTAGAAGTGATCATGGAGGTGAATTTGAAAACAAGGATTTTGAAATGTTTTGTGATGAACATGGCATAGAACACAATTTTTCTGCACCTAGGACACCCCAACAAAACAGTGTAGTAGAAAGGAAAAATAGATCTTTAGAAGAAATAGCAAGAACTCTCTTAAATGACACTCCACTCCCAAAATATTTTTAGGCTACAGCTGTCAACACCGCATGTTATATTATGAATAGAGCCTTAATAAGACCCATTCTTAAGAAAACCCCATATGAACTGTTTAACAATAGAAAACCAAACATTGCTCATTTACATGTTTTTGGATGTAACAGTTTTTCCCTAAACAATGGTAAAGAAATCCTAGGTAAATTTGATGCTAAGGCGGATGAGGGCATCTTTCTTGGTTATTCCCTACATAGCAAAGCCTTTAGGATATACAACAAAAGAACCATGACAATTGAGGAATCAATACATGTTTCTTTTGATGAAACTAATATTATCTCTCTGAGAAAGGAGTTTCTTGATGATACTGTAGATTCTTTGGAAGATATGCACAATCAAGAAAGGAATCTAAAAAGGAAGAGAAATGAAGAAAACAAGGATGTTCAAGATGACATATCCCAAGAAAATGATGATCTTCCCAAAGAATGGAAAACCTCAAGAAATCATCCTCTTGACAATATCATCGGAGATATCTCAAAAGGGGTAACAACTAGACACTCTCTCAAAGATTTATGCAATAACATGGCATTTGTTTCTATGATAGAACCTAAAAACTTTAAAGAAGCCATAATAGATGATCAATGGATAGTTGCTATGCAAGAAGAGTTAAATTAATTTGAGAGAAATAATGTTTGGGAACTAGTTGAGAAACCACATAACTACCCCAGTATAGGAACAAAGTGGGTATTTAGAAACAAACTAGATGAAAATGGTATAGTAATTAGAAATAAAGCTAGACTAGTTGCAAAAGGGTACAACCAAGAAGAAGGTATAGACTATGAAGAAACCTTTGCACCCGTTGCTAGATTAGAAGCCATTAGGATGCTTTTAGCTTATGCATCTATTATGAACTTTAAACTATATCAAATGGATGTCAAGAGTGCCTTATTAAATAATCCAAGAGGAGGTATATGTAGAACAACCTCCCGGGTTTGAAGACTCACAAAAATTAGACCATGTCTATAGATTAAAGAAAGCACTTTATGGGTTAAAACAAGCACCTAGGGCTTGGTATGAAAGATTAAGTAAATTCCTATTAGTAAAAAATTTCACTCGAGGGAAGGTAGATACCACTTATTCATAAAGAAGAAGGATAATGATATCTTATTGGTACAAATTTATGTTGTTGATATAATCTTTGGATCTACTAATGAATCTATGTGCAAGGAGTTTTCAATTGACATGCAAAGTGAGTTTGAGATGTCCATGATGGGTGGGTTTAATTACTTTCTTGGACTACAAATCAATCAAACAAATGATGGGATCTTTGTCAACCAAGCAAAATATTGCAAGGAACTCATCAAGAGATTCGGAATGGAAAACTCAAAACACATGGCTACTCCTATGAGCATTGGTTGCTACCTTGACAAAGATGAGTCCGGTCAACCCGTTGATGAAAAGAAATATAGAGGTATGATTGGATCTCTACTTTACTTATCTGCAAGTAGGCCAAATATTTTGTTTAGTGTGTGCATGTGTGCAAGATTTCAATCAAATCCAAAGTTTTCACATCTAACTGCAGTAAAAATAATCATAAGATATCTCTTAGGAACAGTTAACTTAGGATTATGGTACCCTAAAAATTCTTTATGCAATTTTATAGGATACTCAGATTCAGATTTTGTCATATCTAAAATAGATAGGAAGAGCACTAGTGGCACATGTCAGTTCATAGGGTCTGCTCTTGTCTCTTGGCACAACAAGAAGCAAAATAATGTAGCATTATCCACAACCGAAGTAGAGTACATCTTTGCTGGTAGTTGTTGTGCACAGATCTTGTGGATGAAACAACAACTATCTGATTATGGGATTGTATTAGACCATATTCCCATAAAATGTGACAACACAAGCGCCATAAATCTATCTAAGAACCCAGTTCTCCACTCTAGAACCAAGCACATAGAAATTAGGCATCATTTTTCTTAGAGATCATATCCTAAAAGGTGACTGTGTTCTAGAATTTATAGATACCAAAAACCAACTCGTAGACATCTTCACAAAACCATTACCCAAAGATTCTTTCTACACCATTAGAAGATAATTAGGACTTCTAGATGCTAGTGACTTATTCAAATGATTTGTTTTATGTTATGATGTCTTATGACTTATTTGATACATATGCTTTTATTATGATTTGTGGATAATTTATTATCTTGTTTGATTTTTATAAGTTTCTCCTTTTTCTTGTATGAATATATTTCCTGTATGTTTATCCATTTATGTACGATTTTATTTTATGCACTTTGGCTTTTTGATGTTGCCAAAGGGGGAGAGAAATAGGGTATTTTAGAAATCGAGATATTATATTTTTAAAGTTTTAAAATTAAGCATGAATTCAAAAAGAAAGGGGGAGAAAGAGATGAGTGAATGATAGAACAAAACATGCATGTATTCTCTTGATTTCAAGATTGTCATCATCAAAAAGGGGGAGATTGTGGAAGCAATGCTTTCCAAGTTTATTTTGATGATGCCAAAGGCTCAAGTCAAGAATCAAGAGTCAAGCAAGTATCAAGAATCAAAGAGTCGTTCAATCAAGATTCAAGATTAAAGTGAAGATTCAAGAGAAGACTCAAGATATGCAAGAACTTCAAGAAAAGCATCAAGTATAAAAATATTTTTTTAAAAAAAATAGATTAAATAGCACAATCTGTCCAAAAGAATTTTTCAAAGAAAAATCTTTTACCAAGAGTTTTACTCTCTGGTAATCGATTACCAGAAGGCAGTAATCGATTACCAGTAGCCAACATTCTTTTCAAACTTATTTACAAAGTTGTAATCGATTACCAATGTTTTAAAACGTTAGATTTCAAATTTCAAGAGTCACAACTTGTGATAAAACAGTTTCAAACTTGTGTAATCGATTACACAATACTTGTAATCGATTACTAGTGTTTCTAAATGTTGATTTTCAAATTTAAACATGAAGAGTCACATCTGTTGATGTGTAATCGGTTACACTATAATGGTAATTGATTACCAGTGACTTATTTTGAAAATTAAATTACCAAAAGTCACAATTCTTAAAGTGACTAGTTTCTGAAGATTTTTTAAAGAGTCACAACTTTTAAAGTGACTAGTTTTCAAAAGAGTCACAACTTTTAAAGTGACTAGTTTTAAAGAAATTGCCAAGAGTTACAAACTTTAACTTGAGTCATCAAACGACTATAAATATGTGACCATGGCATGAATTTCAAAGTGAGAATAATTGAGTTGGCTGGCTTCTCAATTTGCAAATATTCATGATTTTACAGGCAACCAAGAAGGGCTTGAAAGATTTGCTTGTGCTTGGATCTTAAGATTCATAGGAGGAGTGATGTTTGTTGACAAAAGCAGCAAAAGGGTGCCAATGAGATATTTGCAATTTTTGAGAGACCTTAGAGAGTGCAGCAGTTATGCATGGGGAGCTTCTCTGTAGGGTAACCTTTATAGAGAGATGTGCATCGCAACAGACTATAATGCTAAATCAATAGGCGGTTTCACTCTCTTGATTCAATTATGGGCATGGGAACGATGCCCAACGTTAGCCCCGTTAGTTATTCCTCCACAACAACAAAACACACCACTTGCCTTCAGGTATACTTTCCTTTACTATTTTGAATTGATTATTAATAAATATCGTTGGCTGATGTTAATCATTATTTTATGTAACATTTTATTTTGTTATTTAATTTTTTGTGAAGATGGTTGGGAGGTGAATTGCATCACATAGGCAATGACAATTTACTTGATTTTCGTCGTAAATTAGATGTCATGAAACGCAACGAGGTAACATTTTTGACGTTAGTTTATTAAATGATGTTCTAATTCTTAATTAATTTATTAAATTTAACTTTTATATGCAGTTTGTCCGGGTCTCTTATTTTGGACATGTGGAAATGAATTTGAGTAAAGTTTGTTTTATTGGGTCTGTATTATGGACATGTATCATACCACTTATTTGTTTTCAAAAAGTGGAATGGCACTAGTCGGATAGAGTCATGAGACAATTTGGAATGCAGCAGCCTATTTCGGGCCCAGTAATGCAACCCAACAACATACATGACTTGACATTAAAGGGAAAGGAAGGAAAAAATTGGATGCGACCCCCGCGCTTAATGAATGGAATAGTCGCTATGAAAGGAGAGTAGAGCAAATGCCACCACAAACAGGGACCCTTAGTCTGAACTCTGAATATATGAGGTGGTACAGGCGTAAAACAAAAGTTTATGTCGACCCAAAACATGCAAGAAGAGGAATATTGGTATACATTGTTCATTATAATTTATAAAATAATGTTGCGCTTATTGAAGATTATTTTAATAACTATTCCTTTATTTTCTATGCAGGGTGAAATCGCCGAAACACTACATTTTATGGTGTCGCCTGTTGGGAGAAGGGTTTGTACTTTTGACGATTTACTGCCATGTATCGAGAAGATCACTCTTTTGTCTGACAAAGAGGATAGGATACTTGAGGCACATGAAGATGCTCCCCCTTCTCAGGCACAGTTTGAACATCAACAGTTTAATATACTATAGCGCAGTGTGGAGACTCGAGGCTTAGCGCGGCGTTGAGAAACTGTTGATGCAGCAACGTACAGTTTGCCTCTGATGCCAGAATGGCAACATGGAATGTATTACACACCGCCGGCATTCACCCAAGAATCGTCGCAGATGCCGCCGATGTATTCATACCCACATGATTTTCAACCAGGGTATACTTTGGCAGGCATATTTGGGTTCTCTCATCCTTCAACGGGAACTCCTTCATTTATCCAAAGTGGTGAACTATCGACCCCAAATGCCCCTTTTGTTGGTCCGTGGAATGTACCTGGAGATATACCCGACATGGACGACTTATTAGGGGTCGATTTACGTCATGATTTCTCTGTCGAGGCTGACCAAGTGGATAAAAGGGCGAATCGTAGAAGAAGAAATCCTGATAGGGCAGCTAGAAATTGGGACCAGCCATGTGGGACTTCGTCGCGGCATCACAGACATAGTGATGATTGATTAATAATGGGTTTACATTTTTTTCACATGTTTTAACATTTTCATGTACTTTGTATTGTTTTTTTCTATGTTTTAATATTGTCATGTACTTCGTATGGTTTTTTTCCATGTTAATTTAATATTATTGCCACTTTAACGTTTCAATCTTATTGTGCAATGCTTTTAAAATAAATAACGATAATGCCAATGACACATAATTATAACCAAATATTAAATCATTAAGTTACAAAAAAGTTGGTGGCCTATAATGCAAACATAAAACAAAAGTGATCTCTAACGTAATTTAATGGCCAAATCAAAAAGCATTTTAAAACATTTTAGGATTTCAAAATGTATTTTAAGTGAAAATGTATTTTATTGAAAATATACTTATATATACTTCAAAAAGAGAGAATAAAAAAATATAAAAAAATAATAAATAATACTGATGTGCCATCATTTTCTTCTATTTTCTAAACCCTTTTTGCACCATTTTAATTACTGATTGGTCTTAATTGTCAATTAATTAGGCAATTTTATTATTTGGGCTCATTTAGCTAATTTGATGTTTTTAATCTAATTTCAGGAACTAATGAAATATTGAGCTTAATCTGGATTTTGGTTGTGGACTTGAAGAAGGCAAATAAAGCAGCGCTCACCTTAGTTAAATTCTAATTAGGAAATTTCGCAATTTTATTTTATTTGGTTCAGTGTTTATTTCGTTTTGGGCCAGAGTATTGTAATAGGGCCCAGTGACTTTGAGTGACTCTTTTTAAATAGCAGCCTTGGGATTCGTGCAAGGCAGGCTGTTAGACTATTATTCAGAGCTTAGGGTTTATGGTTTTGAAGTTTTTCTGTTCTAATGCTACTGTTTCGTTCTTAATGCAATTTTCTATTTCCTGCTTCTAATTACAATTTAGTTCTTGTTTCTTCTTCTACTTTCATTTACGTTTCTGTTTTCATTTTCGTTTTTGTCTCATTTACGTTTCTGTTCATCTATGTTTCTGTTTCTTTACGTTTCGGCTTCATGTTTCATTTACGTTTTCTGTTTGAATTTATGGAAGGCTAAATATTCTGGTGTTGTTTCCTTCTGAGGACGAAGCCCAACTCTTTTTGAGGTTTCGTTTATAATGTGGTTCCCTAGCAGTTTTCCCTTCACCAGTTAACCCAAATTCATGAACATTAATCAGTGCACACTTCGTGTTCGATTAATTGCCTCTAAGCCTAACTTGCGTTCTTGCTTAATGGACAAAGGGCTAACTGGTGTATGTGGTGCCTAATCACGCATTGACAACCCTAAGTTGATTTTCGCTTAGTAAATTGAAATAGGGTTGGATTAAGTGGTTAACTGTTAGGGACGAATTCTCCATAACCCAGGATAAGAGAATGACTTCTGAATCAGAGGAAACAACCCATTTTTAATCTTATTAGTTTCGTTTTCCAGCTTACTTGTTCTGCTCCTTAAATCACAAAACAAACAACCCCCCCCCCCCAATCGTTACTATTACTGCAAGTATATTATGAACATTTGGTTTATCATTGCTCGTTGGGAAACGACCTAGGACCACTTCCTAGTTACTGCATTATCATGTTTATTTGATTCGGGTACGACCTCGATCAAATACTAATAATAAAAATTAAAAAAATAATAATTTTTTTTTATTAAATATACAATTTAGAGTCTATAAATAATTGAACACAAAGTATAAACGATAAACAAATACTAATAATGTTATTGAAATTTTGGGGTGGGGGGGTGTGGGAAGAAGGCTGGGGGTGTGGGAAGAGGCTAGGGGGGTGTGGGGGGCGGGGGGGAGGTGCCTGGGCCCTGGGCGCGACCCATGGCGCCTCAGGCAGCAGCGCGTTGACTCGCGCCTGCCAGCTGGGCGCGACCCAGAGCGCCAGCCTGCAGGGCGCGACACGTGGCGCCAACTGTGGGCACGTCCAATCGCGACCCTGCCACGTGTCGCCAATCCGCGGAAGCGCCTTAAGGGGTAACGCTTTGTAGTAAAAAAAAAAGTGACCTCCTTGGTAAATAATTATAAAACAGCCCCATTTTGGTAATAAATTTGTAAAAGTGACCCAGTTTGGTATTTTTGCCGATAAAACTTGTTCACTCATTGTGGATAGTGGATCTTGTTGCAATTGTTGTAGCACAAGATTAGTTTCTGTTAGTCGCCTTATACGACTAACTTTTGTATAGAAATCATTTTCCAAAACTTTTATAGTTCCCCAATTTATGGTTATTTTGTATTGATTTTTGTAAATAAATTTTGTTTTATGGATAAAGTTGTCTCTAGAATATGTCCATTGGATTTAATGATGAAATATGTGCAATTTCAGGTGAAAAAAAGGCTAAGTCATGAAGTGCCAAAAGTGACAGTTGAGCTTAGCTCATCAGTGGGCTAAGCGTGCATCCACCACTAAGCACAGCTTCAGCGCAACAGAAGAATCTGGCAGGGCATCAATATCAAGGTCACGCGCTAAGCACGAGATCAGTGCACTAAATGCAATAGTTGTCTTCAGTCAGGCTCAGCGCACGACTGGCACTAAGCTCAAATCCACTTACTCGTGCTAAACGCGAGGGTGGCGCTAAGCACAACGTCGTGAATTCAAAGCCTATTTAAAGCCTATCTTGTGCAGAATTAGGGTAAGAACTTGAAGAAGGGCCAGGGCATAGAATTACACAACACACCACAATGCCTATTTCGGGAAAAGAGCTTTGGAGGCAGCAAGAGGAGCAACTTTTGCAGAGATACCTGGGTTTTGTAAGCTTATTATTGTTAGGGTTTCATCTGTAATGGCAGGCTAAACACCCTAGTTGGGGATTTCCAATGAACAACTGATGTAAATACTTAATATCTAATTGATTATGTTTTCGGTGTTCAATGCTTCCATCAATGATTAATGTTTGTATGCTTTTGGTCTGATCATCCATTTGTAAGCTGATTGAGCTGAGTCTAGTCTTACAAGAGGGATTTGCGGATGAAACTCAGTTTAAGTTCGTCTAAACCTAAGAGGGCCGTCTAAATTAGGCCTAGTCCAACAAGAGTGATCTAAGGACGAAGCTTGGATTGATTCAGTCTGATGAGGGATCGAGGTTTAGTAATTTAGACTACAACATAGAACACAAGAGCATGATTGATTAGAGAAATATACTTATATGCATCAGCTTGTTTGTTAGAAAGACCCAACATTTCTACCTACCGCTATCACTTTTACTTACTTTGCATTTTATAGTTTTTAGCATAAAAGTTTAGTTTAAATTCTGTTTGAAATTATCAATCATACATGTTTTCTCAACAATGCTTCATTTCTGAACTTAACTCAGGCTAACATTAGTTCCCTGTGATCGATACTCGGATTCATCCATTTTAATTTTTAAACATTTGATGATCTGGTTCGCTTTCCGGCAAACTGGATTTCCCTAGAATATATTTGTACGAAGAAAAAGTGGAACAAAAAGTAACCGCAGGGGAAGTCCAACAATTTCCAATTTGAACCCCACCCAAAACCTTATAAACTTCAATGGCTGAATAAGCAAAGGGAAATGATAGTTAACCAACAAGTGAAGGTAGATTTCTCCATTGGGACATATAAGGATGAAGTTAATTATGATATAGTTCCCATGGAGGCAGGTCATATTCTCTTAGGAAGGCCATGGAAATTTGATAGGAAGATCATTTACAATGGCCTAACTAATGAGATTACCCTCACCCATCTTGGCACTAAATTTGTGTTGCATCCTAAAACACCTTCCCAAGTATCGAAGTTAAAAATAAAAGTAAAACTCAAATGGGATGAGGAAAAGAATAGAAAAAGAAAAGAAGAACATCCTTTAATGGTTAAGGAGGAGTGTAAGGAGGTAAATGTCTTCTCCAAGAGGTTAGCTAAGAAGGAAAGTCATTTTGCAATAAAGACAAATATTAAAGAAACTTCCCTTCCTAGACAACCTCCACATCTTCTCCTTTGTTAAAGGACACTTGTTAGCATTGCCATACCTCTTGAGCTTGAGGTTATTCCTCAAGTAAAGGAGTTGTTGGATGAAGGTTTGGTTCGTAAGAGCTTAAATCCTTGTGCTTTGTTGGTGCCCAAAATAGGTATTATTAGGCACCAAATTTGATGAATGTCTTGAGTGGTGCAACCCTCTTTTGTAAAATCTCCAATGCACCCAACATCTTCATGATTCGCATACATAGGGACTCATTAGGTAGGTTTGTTCTTATTTTTGGTTTCAATACAAACCTAGGTGCTCATATGGGACACCTTAGGTTTGTCGTACTTTTGGGTAGGAGTAATCAACATGAAATTATAGAAAAATGTATGTTGTATTGCATTACTTTCTTTAATTTTTTAAATAGTGATCAAGGGGTTCCAACGTACCCAAAGAGAATAAAGATGATTCCTAAGTGGCCCACTCCACCAAGTATAAAGGAAATTTGTGGCTTTCATGACATAACAAACTTTTACAAACAGTTTGTCCCATATTTTTCTATACTTGAAGCACCACTCATTGAGTTGGTGAGGAAAGTAATGCAAACGGTTTGCCCAGGAAAGGGGTTTCAGACCTTACCCTACTCTAACATACCCAACACCACTAATATATATGTTTTTATTCTTTTTATAGGTGTTGAGGGAAGAAGCTCAGAGTTTCAAGAACCTCTGAATTTGAGGTCAAATCATTTTCAAGGGGAGGGATGATGCAATCCTACCCCCCAAGGGCATTGAATAGAAGACTCCAAGAAGATTGGGCCAGAGATGCAAGAGAAGGCCCTAGGGTTCTCATGAGCCTTAGGGTAGATTTTGGGCCCATGGGCAATGTATGAGTCAATTTATTTTTGTACATATTAGATTAGGGTTTCATTATTTTTGGGCCATGTATTTAGGGCTCCAGAGTGTAGGGAGGTTACCCTATTAATGTAGGAATTTTCAGCCCTTGTATTTTAGGGCACCTAGACTAGTTTTTGTATTATTGTTAGTTTTGTAATTTCACATGCATTAAGTGCACTATTTCATGTGTGTGTTGGGAGAGCATTTGCTTGCTACCTCTCATTGCCACATCATATAGTCCCACTTTGTGCATGTCCTTCACGCTTTATATGTCGCATGACACGTAAGCACACTTAGTGGTGAATCTTGGACTTGATCTTGGACTAGGGGGCTAAACCATAGCTGAAATTCACTCATCGTGATTAGTGAAATGTTGGCTTCAAATTTGGCTCCACAAATTCAAATTCAAGTGAAATTTGAATAGAAATTCAAATTTCCCTCCAATTTTGTGTGACACTTAGGCTATAAATAGAGGCCTTGTGTGTGCATTTTTTCAACTTTGATCATTTGGGAAATTGGACTTCAATGTTCAGACCTTATTTGAGCCATAAATTTTGTGCCCCCTCTCTCCCTCTCCCTCCACTCATCTTCTCCTACCTTCAAGCTCTTATCCATGGCTTCCTATGGTGGTGAGCTTGTTCTTGACTCATCTTATCCTTGAAGTGGCATCTCCAATCACCTTTCCTCCTTCTCCATTTTGCTACCATTGATCTTGAAGAAGCAAAACACTCCATTGATGAAGAAGACCCAAGGCCTACAAGCTCTACATGGAGCTGCATCACAATGTTAATATTAACATTCGGGGAAAAATACCCTTATCAAATTAAAAGGGACTAAGAGGTGTTTTGGGGTCTACATCAAAGAGACGTCATTTTGAAATTCCGATTACACCAATGTGAGTGAAGTTCAGTGAAGGTCACTAAAACGACATCAATTTTATAAAAGGGTAACTTCTACAATGTTTCATTTCATGGGTTTTTTCAAAGGAAGTGTAAAAGTATCCTATTACGGTACCTAAATCGTAAGAGATACTCAGAGAAGCTCAAACTAACTAGGAGAAGACAAAGGAATCATGGTTACCTCAAAGACACCATGAAAGAAGGGTTCAGGGCTTGTTTCTCTACTGAATCCTTGAGGTGGATTCTAAGGATTCCACTCTGATTAAAGCGTTCCTCTCTATGCCCAGGTACAACGGCAAGAAATGGCGGCTTGTGGTGAGCATCGAAGGTCATGGGTGGTGGAGGGGAAGGTGTTAAGGTTGTTGGGTGTGGGTTGAGAGAGAGAAAAACAATTGGATTTTTTTTTGCGCTGAAGAACATATTTATAATCTACAATATTACTTATTGAGCTTGTCTCGCTAAGTGAAACTTCACTTTTGGCATTGAGCACGACCTCTCATGCTCAGTAAGTTACCTCCTTGGGTTGGAATTACGCATAGTGCGCTGGTCTCGCTAGGTGAATTTCCTTCTCAAGTTAGGAATTGTGCTTAAAGCACTTGTCTCTCTAAGCGAATTTCCCTCTTGGGTTGGGAATTATGCTTAGTGCGCTCGTCTCGCTAAGCAAATTTCCCTCTCGGGTTGGGAATTGCACTTAGTGTGCTTGTCTCGCTAAGCGAGTTGTCCACAAATGCTATCTGGTAAATCCCAATGATCAAAATGTGAAGACTTGAGTTATGAACCTACATTTCAGGTTTGTCTCGCTATCAAGTTCGAGATTGCAGTTTCATCGAAACAGGTTTGGTTAAAACTTGAAATCTCACAATTCCAACATAGGTCAAATCAACTCCACATAACGTAACATCAACACCAAACAGTCACACATAGCTAATTCACACAACACCTCAAGTCATCCAAATCAATCAAATAACGCAAGAAATGCATTAAACATCGATTTTAAGTTGTCAAAATTTTAAGGCGTTGTAGTTGCCATGTTCTACAGTGTCCTAGAGGTCTATATGAATGGACTCGAAATGAGCTATCATACGTTCCTTCGAATAGTCGTATTTGACTCCTTTGAATAGTGGTGGCTTGTTTGTGGAGTATCCTTCTTCCATATCTATTTGACTTTAAGATTTTTCCTTTGTATTTGTAAGAATACTCAACCTAAGAGGCCGAGCTCTGATACCAACTGAAATACAATAAATCACACTAGAAGGGGGTTAAATAGTGAGTTAGTCAAAATATAAAACCTTTTTGAAATGGAATATGTTTATAATAAATAAGTTTATAAAACCCTCGTCTAGTGACTAAAAGTGGACTATCGTCCAATGATGTATAAAACTTATTTTTTTAGTGAAACCTCATGTGCAAAATGTATCAATAATGGACTTTGCAAAACTTTGATAAGCTAAATAAAAGTAGTAAAAATACTTCATTTTATATTGGTTCACTCAATTTGGGTTACATCCAGTTATCCTTTACCAACCAGTAAAGGGTTCCACTAATCAAACTTGATTACAATAAGTATTCTTTTCTGCCACTTCTGGCTTACAAGTGTTTTCAAGGACACTATTGGCACAACCCTTAGACTCCCTCGATATTGCTTAACATCTATTGACTGACCGGTTTCATCTTTATCTAAATAGCAAGCAATACTCATTGGTGTAGCCATGTGCTTAGCATTTTCCATCATTGATATTTCAAACTCACTTTGCATGTCATGAGAGAATTCCTTGCACAATAATTCATTAGTGGATCCAAAAATAATATCATTAACATAAATTTGAACCAATAAAATATCATTTAATTTTCTCGTTATGAAAAAAGTAGTATCTACTTTACCTCTAGAGAAATCATTTTCTAAAAGGAACTTACTCAAACGCTCATACCAAGCCTTAGGGGCTTGCTTTAATCCATATAAAGCCTTTTTTAATCTAAAAATATGATTAGGCTTGTCTGAGTTTTCAAATCCAAGGGGTTGATCTTCATATACTTCCTCTTGAATAAAGCTATTTAAGAATGTACTTTTTACATCCATTTGATAAAGCTTAAAGTCCATTATGGATGCATAGGCTAATAACATTCTGATGGCTTCTAATTTAGCTATTGGAACATATGTTTCCTCATAATCTATTCCCTCTTCTTGATTATATCCTTTTGCTACTAATCTAGCCTTATTTCTAATAACTATGCCATTTTCATCTAATTTATTTCTAAACACCCATTTTGTTCCAATGACTGGGTAGTTTTTAGGTTTCTCAACTAACTCCCAAACATTATTTCTTTCAAATTGGTTTAGTTCTTCCTGCATAACTATTATCCAATTTTCATCAATTATGGCTTCTTTCAGATTTTTAGGTTCAATCAAAGAAACAAAAGCCATACTATTGCATATATCTATAGGAGAATGTCTAGTGGTTACCCCTTTTGATATATCACCAATGATGTTGTCAAGAGGATGATATCTAGAAGTTCTCCATTCTCTTGGAAGATCATCATTTGTTTTGACTTCATCAACTTGAGAGTCTTCATTATTTCTTTCTCCTTTTCCTCTATGATCTTTTCCATGAATATGCATTTCTTCTAATGATTCTTTTCATCGCTTTCATAACTTTTGGCCATTAGGCTCAAATTTATGACTTCATTTTTTGAATCTTTAGATGATTCCAAATCATTGTCATCCCATGTGATGTACGCTCTCTTTGCCTTCTTTTCACTAACATTTTTCTTTTCAGACTTCTCCATTCTTTTCTTGAAGATCGGGCAATCAACCCTCAGATGTTCAGGTTGATTGCATTCATAGCATTTTGGAGTAGAGGATGAATCTTCTATCCTTCTTTAGGTTTAAAATTTGGTCTCCTTTGATTTCCTCTGATTTTCAGGAACTTGTTGAACCTTTTTACAAAAAGGCTAAGATCATCATCTTCATCCAAATCAATTAAATCTTCCTTATAACTTTCTTCTTGGATTGAAGATGAAGCTTTAAGAGCAATTCCCTTCTTTTTCTTATCATTTTCTTCGTGTTTATTTAATCTCAACAGTTCCATTTCGTGTTCCTGTAACTTTCCAAATAATGTAGCAAGAGACATGTTAGTTAAATCTCGTGACTCAGTAATGGCTATTACCTTAGGTTGTCATTCTCTGCTTAAACATCTCAATACTTTATTTATGAGATCTTCATTTGGAAAAATTTTCCCTAAAGATGCAAGATGATTTATTATATGTGTAAACCTCTTTTGCATGTCTTGTATACTTTCATTTGAATTCATTCTAAATAATTCATACTCTTGAGTTAATGTATTTATCCTAGATCTTTTTACATCTGTTGTGCCCTTATGTGTTACTTGTAGGGTATCCCATATTTCTTTTGCACTTTTACAATTTGATACCCTAAAGTACTCATCCATTCCTATGGCAGATGTAATTATATTTTTTACTTTTAAGTTGTATTGCACTGTTAGTCGTCTTATAAGACTAACTTTTGTATAGAAAACATTTTTCAAAACTTGTATAGTTCCCCAATTTATGGTTATTTTGTAGTGATTTTTGTAAATAAACCTTGTTTTATGGTTAAAGATGTCTCTAGAATATGTCCATTGGATTTAATGATGAAATATGTGCAATTTTAGGTGAAAATGAGGCTAAGTCATGAAGTGCTAAAAGTGATAGTTGAGCTTAGCTCATCAGTGGGCTAAGCGTGCATCCACCGCTAAGCGCAACTACAGCGTGCTTAGCGCGACAGAAGAATCTGGCCAGGCATCAATATCAAGATCGCGCGCTAAGCGCGAGATCAGTGTGCTAAGCGCAGTAGTTGTCTTCAGCCAGGCTTAGCGCACGACTGGCGCTAAGCTCAAATCCACTTACTCGCGTTAAGTGCGAGGGTGACGCTAAGCGCAACGTCGCGAATTCAAAGCCTATTTAAAGCCTGTCTTGTGTAGAATTAGGGAAGAACTTTATGAAGGCCCAGGGCACAAAATTCCACAACACACCACAGTGCCTATTTCAGGAAAAAAGCTTTGGAGGCAGCAAGAGGAGCAACTTTTGTAGAGATACCTAGGTTTTGTAAGCTTATTATTATTAGGGTTTCGTCTGTAATGGCTGGCTAAACACCCTTGTTGGGGATTTCTAATGAACAACTGATGTAATTAATTTCATATCTAATTGATTTTGTTCTTGTGTTCAATGCTTCTTTCAATGCTTAAATTTTGTATGCTCTTGGTCTGATCAACCATTTGTGTGCCTAGTTAGGTGATTTTAACATTGGAAAATGTATTGTTGCCTTAGAACTTGAATGAAGCTGAATTGAAACTTAGTCTTACAAGAGGGATTTGCGGATTAAGTTTTGGTTTTAAGTATGTTGTTACAATAATGTTGTTTGGTCTAAGTCTAGTCCAACAAGAGGGATCTGAGTACAAAGCTTAGGCTAAACTTTCGTAAGCTATTTAAGCTAAGTCTAGTCCAACAAGAGGGATCTGGGGATGAAGCTAAGTTTAAGTTAGTCTAAACCTAGGAGGGCTATCTAAATTGAGCCTAGTCCAACAAGAGGGATCTAAGGACGAAGCTTGGATTGATTCAGTCCAACTAGGGATTGAGGTTTAGTAATTTAGGCTATAACATAGAACACAAAAGCATGATCGATTAGAGAAACATCCTTATATGCATCAGCTGGTTAGTTAGAAAGACCCAACACTTCTACCTACTGTTGTCAATTTTACTTACTTGCATTTTTATTGTTTTTATCCTAGACCTAGTTTAATTTTGTTTTAAACCATCAATTATCAATGTTTCTTTCAACAATGCCCTATTCCTGAATTTAACCCGATCTTAGACTAGTTTCCCTGAGTTCGATACTTGGATTCATCTGTTTTAATTTTTAAACACTTGGCGATCCGGTGCGCTTTCCGACAAACCGGATTTCTCTTGAATATATTTGTACGAAGAAAAAGTGGAACAAAAAGTAACCGCAGGGGAAATCCAACATGCACTAATCTTTTTTCTTCTTCACTCCATTCTTCCCTGGGCTTTTCTATGGTTTTACTTCCTACCACCATAGTGGGAATGTAAGGCCCTATTTTTATGGCTTCCCGGATATTTAAATCTATTGCCTCAATAAAAATTTGCATGCGGGTTTTCCAATAATGGTAACCCACGCCATTAAAAATAGGAGCTCTATTTATTGAATTCCCTACGGGAAACAAATAGTTTGATGAGGCCATTATTCTTGAAGCTTCTAAACTTTATACAAGAATGAAGCTCTGATACCACTTGTTAGACAAGTGGCCTCAAATATCTTAAGAAGGGGGGGGTTGAATTAAGATATCACAAACTATTTCCCCAATTAAAATTTTATTCTTCTTTAATGATAATGTCAATGTTCCCTTATTATGAATTACTATAATTCAATTCAAACTAAACTTCCTTAATGCAAAAGATAAATAACAATAAATAAATGAGTTTATGGAAAGAGAAAGTTCAAACTCAGTTTTATACTGGTTCGGCCACACCCTTGTACCTACGTCCAGTCCCTAAGCAACCCGCTTGAGAGTTCTACTATCTTGTGAAAACCCTTTACAAGATCTGAACCACACAAGGACAACCCCTCCTTTGTATTCAGATCGCTTTACAAAAAGAGACCCTCAGTCCCTTAATCACTTTCCTTAAGTAAGAAGAAGAGAAGAAAAAATCTCTCTTAAAAGAGATAGATTGTACAATGAAGCACTCAAATAATTCCTTATTGGATTGCAAGTGTTTTGGCCAATGAATTTTTAGAAGATAAGACAATTTAATCTTTTGAAAGGGTAAGACTTTTTGGACAAGTAAAACTCTGAAGAATTTTCATATCCCAAGTCACTTACATATAGGCCTTTGAAGGCCATTAATAAACATTTGAAAATATGTGACTGTTGAGAGTTATATTCGAAAATCCTTTGGCCAAACCTTTTACTGTTTCAACTTGGAATTTTCTTCCTAAGACTCTAGAAATTATCTTGATCATATTTCTTGAATTTCTTGGATATCTTGGAATCTTGTCTTGAATAAAACTTGAGAAGCGCATTCCTTTGGCATCATCAAAACATCAAAATATCTTTGCGTCTACATATTATATACTCCCCTCACCTATCGTGAGCTCTACGTCAATTCCTCTTTGCGTCGCTCAGAGACCTCTCTCGTTCATGTTCATCAGTCTAAATGCAAGGTTCTATATACCAAATTGAAGGAAACTTAGTATAGATTTAAGAAACAAGGTTAATGACAACATTCGCGGTTAATTACCCTTGTCAAAACATATAGGGCTAAGGGGTGTTTCGGATTCTACTAAAATGAGACGTCATTTTGAAATTCCGATCACGCCAATGTGACGGGGGTTCAGTGAAGGTCACAAAAATAACATCAATTTTATAAAAAGATAACTTTTACAATGTCTCATTTTCAAGGGTTTTTCAAAGGAAATGTAAAAACATTCTATTATAGTACCCAAAACACAAGAGACACTAAGATAAACTCAAACTAACTAAGAGAAAGGCTTAGAAGTCAAGATTACCTTAGAGAAGCTACGAAAGAAAGGATTGAGGAATTTTTCTTCACCGAATCCTTGAGGTGGATTCTAAGGATTCCACTTCGATTAAAATGTTCCTATTGGTGTGGTGGTTTGGCAGCAAGCAATGATGGCTTGTGGTGGCCATCGGTGGTCGTGGGTGGTGGAGAAGAAGGTGTTAGGGTTTGGGTGGGTGTTTAGAGAGGAGGAGGGTGAAAACATTGTGTTTTTCATGCTGAAGAATGTATTTATAATCTACAGATCTCGCTTAGTGAGCTCGTCTGGCTAAGCGAGAGTCCACTTTTGCTGCTAAGTGTGACAATTCTTGCTTAGCGCAATTCCCTCTCAAGTTGGAATTTGCGCTGAGCGTGATAATTTGCACTGAGCACAATTTCTCTTGCGCTAAGCACAACAATTCTCGCTCAACGCAATTCCCTCTCGGGTTGGAATTGCGCTTAGCGCACTTCTCACGCTAAGCAAGAGGTGAAAAATTGTTATTTTTAGAATCCCGACGGTTAGAATGTGGGGACATGTGTTACAAACCTACAGTCAAAATTTGAAAATGATCCAACGTTTAACGAATCCAGGATCATAGTTTTTCCATAATAGGTTTAGGTGAAAATTGAAATCTCATAATTTCAACTTAGGTCAATAAAACTCCACACAACTCAACATCCACATCAAGCAAATCACACATCACTAATTTACACTATACCTCAACTCTTTCAAGCCAATCATATAATCAAATAACACAATAAATACAATTAAGCATTAATTTATAATTAGTGATATTTCAGAGTATTACATTGGCGGCTCCAACAAATGACTTTCCTCCAAGACACTTACTGTTGCTCATCTGCTCCCATGAACGAAAGTTCGAGATCATCATAGGCTCCAACCACACGGTATAAAATATTGCAAGGGTGAGTTTATTATAAAAGATCAACAAACACAAGATGACAATTATTAGCAAGAAAACAATAACAATAACTACAATCATTCTTAATAACCCATCAGTTCATCATACACATAACAAACTAGTCATCAACTTTTCCACAATTCAAATCAATTGTGCTCAGAATGATGCATGCACCCTACTCAACCCTAAAATGCAATGTGGCGCCATTCATCAGGAAATAGCCTAAGTGTGTCCATATGACTCTCTCACCTTGAAAACTAGGCAGCAAGTGTCGAGATCACTCTGTTGTGCACAGGCAACTTTCCCCCTGGTGATCAGCTTGAGTCTCAAGGGAGTTCCAAACCGAGTGATATGCCCCCAAGTACCAGCGTTTTTCCTCATGAAAAACCATAGGTACTTACTGAAATATTTTATACAATTTCCATGCAATTATGAAGTATGAAACATGGGCACAATCAATGCACTGACCGTGGATAGTTAAAAATTTTAAGCAATCCCCTTCCCTCTCCTAGGACGCTTGAAATTTTTAAACCAATCCCCTTCCCTCTCCATGGATATCCAACAGGTTATTACACTCCCTATGTACATACACAACATACATCCATCACGATGACATCATCAACATCAACATCATCTCATCTCAATGTCATCATCAACATCAATGTCATCTCATCTCAATGTCATCATCAACGTCAACAATCATCTCATCTCAATATCATCAGCATCACAAGCAATCGCATTCCATGCACACACACACACATGTATATATATAAATTCATGTCTATGATTCACATTACCAGGTCTTCAAACAACACAAATCTTATACAATAACAATCCATAATACCACGAGACTGATATTTTAGGGAAAATTCTAAATTAAAGAGGAGAACTATGGTATACAAAACACACTCTTATGCCCATTCAAAATTTAATAAAGAAGTAAATAGAAGAACAAATATAAAATTTTGGACAAAGTCTCCTCTGTAATTAAGACTTTTCCAAAAAAAATTCTAATCATTACAACGACAACATCATTCATCAATAACAAATATATCACATCACATTAGTTAAAACACAGTTTTTCTTGAAAACCAGCATGCATGGGGACAGACATACATCCCCATAATTGGGTTCCCTGACCCCAACTGTGGTATCAAAAGTTGTAAACAAACAATATACTTCCCTTTCCTATCTATATTCTCATGTCAGTTACTCGCGGCGTTGTTTTGAGATCTCTCATGTTCACGTCTATTCATCCAAATGTAGAGCTCTATATACCAAATCAAAGACAATTTAGAATATATTTCAAACACAAGATTAACATTAACATTTGGGGTCAAATACCCATCCAATTTAAAAAAGGGCTAAAGGGGTGTTTTGAAATTTTGATCATGCCAATGTGATCGGGGTTCGACAAAGGTCACAAAAACAAAATCTATTTTATAAAAAGGAAACTTTTACAACGTCTCCTTTTCAAGGGTTTTTCAAAGAAAGTGTCAAAACATCCAATAATAGTACCCAAGTCACAAGAGAAGCAAAGATAGGCTCAAAGAAACTAGGAGAAGTCTTAGGAATCACGATTACCTCGAAGAAACCATGAAGGGAGGGTCAAGAGCTCCATTCTCTATCGAATCCTTGAGTTGGTTTTAGAGGATTTCACTCTGATTAAAGTTTTTCTCTCCGTGCGGTGGTCCGATGGCAAGCAACAATGGCTCGTGGCAGTCACCGGTGGTCGTGGGTGGTGGAGGAGGAGGTTTGGGGTTTTGGGTGAGGGTTTGGTGGAAAAGAGGGGAGAAAAACACGTAATTTTACATTACTGGACGTATTTGTAACCTACAAGATTGGTCCAGGCAAAATTTTGCTTGCCTGGGTGAGCTGGCCCAACTCAGACTCGCCTGGGCGAGTTCTGGGCGAATCCCTGCTCCAACATATTTCACTATTTTTGTGCAAAGGTCATATCTCTTGCTCTATATATTAATTTGCAAATCACAACAATCAAAATGTATAGACATGGGTTACGAGACTACAATCCAAATTTGAAGGTGATCCAATGGTTAACGAATTCGAGATCATTGTTTTACCAAAATAGGTTTTGGGTCAATCTTGGAATCCAACAGTTCCAACACAGATCAATCAAACTTTACATAACCTAACATCCACACCAAGCAGTTGCACAAGGATAATTTACACAACACTTAAACTAATCAAAATTAATCAAGTAATTAAATAATACAAGAAATACGTCAAACATCTATTTCCAATTATCGAAATTTCAGGGCATTACATTTAACCTTTACTAATCAAAGTTTTTTGTATTTGAGCTTAATTGTTTATCCACTCTAGGAGTGTTATTGAATTATTGTATTAATTCAAACTTTAGTTTGTGAAAGTCAGGAGTGGCTTAGTGTCAAAAAATACCTAAGAGCTCTTTGATTCAAGGGGAGTCTAAGAGTGTGCCAGTAGTGGCCTAAAGAATATTATTGTAGCCAGGAGTGCTATATTAGAATACTTGTTTGTAATCAGTTATTGATCAGTGGAACCCTCTGCAAGTCTACAAAGGAGAACTAGACGTATCTTTGTTTGAGTGAACCAGTATAAACTAAGTGTTTCTACCTTTTTCTTAAGCTATTCAATTAGTATTCTATTAAGCTTACTTTGACACACTTAGTCACCGAGTATTTATTTGAAAAACCTTTGTGAAAACTGTGTTTTATTGTTCATTGGATGATAGTCTTTTGTTTTCACTAAAACTATTTCCTTTATCACAGGACGACACAGTCAATTTCTGTGCTTTACAAATTTACTAGTGAATAAGAGTTTCCTTTGTGAAAAAGTTATATATTTTATCTAACACATTATTCAACCCCTTTTCTAGTGTGATCTTTGATATTTCATGAATTGTTATTATATAGCTAGTTGTTGAGGGGAACTTCATGGACAAATGGGGAGTAGATACCATGGCTCCAAAGGCATTCAAGGATGAACACATGAGGTTTATGATGTAAACGGTATGTGCATGCACTATTATGTAGTGGATTTTTATGGCCCTCCATTCAGGTCCTTCATGGTCGAACTTAGTGTATAATTCTATGCAACCCCTTGTGCCTACTCTCTGTCCTACAAAGCCAAATAATGGGGCATCATGGGGTAGGAGTTTGGTTTCTTGGATATTTATCCCTTTGAAAGTATTCCAAAATAGGATATCGACCGAACTCCCCTAATCAATTAGTTTTTGTCAGACTATGCAGTTGGCGATTTTGATCGGATCATCCTGAATTGGGTCTATTGCTTTGAAATCAGCTTATGTGAAGGTGATTGATGAAATTTTTGGAGCCTTATGCAGGGAAACCATGTTAACTGATTGGATAACTAAGAGATGTCTTTTTCGAGCCAAAATTATTTCTCCCCTTCGACAAATCCTCCTACGGTTATGTTGATGACACGCCTTGTTTGGTCGAGGGTTTTTTCTTCCTTTTCTTTTCACCAACTCCTGTTCTTTTCAATTTTCAATTTTTCTACCTCTGTGTGGTGTTGCCAATGGCTGTTGTATGGTCGGTAGAACTAAGGCTTGTGAATATAATCTTTCAAATGTTCTAACTTGATAAGGTCCTCAATATTATCCTTCAGGATGCCACACTTTTTAGTTGAGTGTCCTCGATTTTGGTGGACCAACAATGTTTAGAAAAATGGCCTTGGGTGGGGTGTTAGCTCTGTTAGAGCTTGGTCCAAGATATGGGATCTACTCACACGAAGAGAGGTATAATGCGTGTAGCAGGGTTCCCTAGGTGGCCGACCCCTATGTCCCCCCATCTCTTGCTTTGGTAAAGCTTGTCTTGTTCGATTCCTTCTTTGTTGCAGTTGCTTGTTGGATTTCCCCTACGGTTGCTTTTTGTTCCACTTTTTCTTTGTTCAAATATATTCAAGGGAAATCTGGTTTGCCGGAAAGCGCACCGGATCATCAAGTATTTAAAAATTAAAACGGATGAATTTGAGTATCGAACACAGGGAACTAATGTTAGCCTGAATTAAGTTCAGAAATGAAACATTGTTAAGAGAACATGTATGATTGATAATTTCAAATAGAATTTAAACTAACTTTTATGCTAAAAACTATAAAAGTCAAAGTAAGTAAAAATGACAACAGAAGATAGAAATGTTGGGTGTTTATAACAAACAAGCTTATGCATATAATTATATTTCTCTAATCAATCATGCTCTTGTGTTCTATGTTGTAGCCTAAATTAATAAACCTCGATCCCTCGTCAACCGAATCAATCCAAGCTTCGTCCTCAGATCCCTCTTGTTGGACTATGCCCAATTGAGACAGCCCTCTTAGGTTTGGACTAACTTAAACTAAGTTTCATCCGCATATCCCTCTTGTAAGACTAGACTCAGCTCAAGCAGCTTACGAAAGTTTAGCCTAATTTAGCCTAAGCTTCATCCGTAGATCCCTCTTGTAAGACTAGGGCTAGACTAAACAGCATTATTGTAACAACATAATTAAAACCAAAACTTAATCCACAGATCCCTCTTGTAAGACTAAGTTTCGATCCTGCTTCAATCAAGTTCTAAGGCAACAATACATTTTCCAATGCTAAAGTCACCTAACTATGCACACAAATGGATGATCAGACCAAAAGCATACAAACATTAAGCATTGAAGGAAGCATTGAACACTAAAAACATAATCAATTAGATATTAGGTATTTACATCAGTTGTTCATTATAAATCCCCAACTAGGGTGTTTAGCCAGCCATTACAGAATAAACCCTAACAATAATAAGCTTACAAAACCTAGGTATCTCTGCAAAAGCTGCTCCTCTTGCCTCCAGAGTCTTTTCCCAAAATAGGCACTATGGTGTGCTCTGGAATCTGTGCCAATCATATCCTGAAAGGCTGTGTCTAAAAGTTGTACCCAAATTATGCACAAGACAGGCTTTAAATAGGCTATGAATTCATGACGTTGCGCTTAGCGCCACCTTCGTGCTTAGCACGGGTAAGTGGATTCGGGCTTAGCGCCATTCGTGCGCTAAGCCTGGCTGAAGACACCTGCTGCACTTAGCACACTGATCTCGTGCTTAGCGTGCGGCCTTGATGCTGATGCTCTGCCAAATTATTCTTTTGCACTAAGCGCGCTGAAGCTGCGCTTAGCGGTGGATGCGTGCTTAGCCTACTGATGAGCTAAGCTCAACTGTCACTTTTGGCACTTCATGACTTAGCCTCATTTTCCCCTGAAATTGCACATATTTCATCATTAAATCCAATGGACATATTCTAGAGACAGCTTTATCCATAAAACAAAATTTATTTACGAAAATCACTACAAAATAACCATAAATTGGGGAGACTAACATTGCTTCATCTCGAAATTGGTTTTGTAGTCGACTAATTCGTCCATTTATAAGTACTTTGCTGCTCTCCGACAAAGATCATCCTTGTCAGATGCGGGATTTTTGCATGGGCTATTAATAAAAGGTCCCAACCTGAGAGCGGTTATTAGATGATGCATAGAAACTACCGGGTCTAGATTTCAGATGTTTAAAGCTATCTTTTTGAAACTTTTCATGAAGGTTCAAAAAGGCTCCTTCTTTTCTAGGTGTACGTTGACTAATGCTACCGAGGTTAGCTGATGAGGTTGATTAGTTGTAAATTGTGTTCCAAAGCAAGCTACCAGTGTTTTGAACGAATCCACTGTCTCCGACAAAGATCATCCTTGTCAGATGCAGGATTTTTGCATGGGCTATTAATAAAAGGTCCCAACCTTAGAGCAGTTATTAGATGATGCATAGCAACTACCGGGTCTAGATTTCAGATGTTTAAAGCTATCTTTTTGAAACTTTTCATGAAGGTTCAAAAAGGCTCCTTCTTTTCTAGGTGAACGTTGACTAATGCTACCGAGGTTAGCTGATGAGGTTGATTGGTTGTAAACTGTGTGCCAAAGCAAGCTACCAGTGTTTTGAACGAATCCACTATATTTAAGTGTAGGCGACTGAACCAATGGAGTGCTTGCCCCTTCAAGAAGGTATGAAACACTTGGCATAGTACAATGTCATCAGTGGTGTACAGACTAACTTGTGTGGTGTAAACATCAAGTTGCTCATCTAGGTTGCTAGTGTCGTCAAACGTTTCAATAGTCAAACTTTTTCCATTAGAGGGCAGCGTGGCCTCCATGATGTCAGGGACAAAAGGGTTCTTGTATTGTTGCAACTATTTTCCCAACATGTTTGTGGATAGGGGTTGTGTATCCTGCCTAACACTAACATTAGTAGCCGAGGCATCTCATACACCATTGACTCTACCTCGACTATGATTGGGGTTTCATCTTTGGGTCTCCGTGATCAGTTAAGATCATGCAGCTGTGCATTTTTTTGTCAAATAGAGGTGACCTCTTGGGCATGGTGTCGACACATGTTGGACACCTGTGCCTATAGTCATCTTACCATAGAAGACAAGTTGACTTAATCCTCTAGTTGCACCTCTTCTTCTTCTTCTTCTTCTTCAAGTTGTTGATGTCCAGGTTGTGTCATTGTTGTTGTGTCCATCCCTAGTCAAGTAATTTCCACAATACTTGGGGCTGGGAAATATCTTATGTGACCCCACAGTGGGTGACAAAATGTTTCAGCCGAATAGTGGGCATACATTATCTTTTTTACTGATGGGGTCCTTACTTTTGCTTATCGTGCATAGGGGGTGTGATTTGTCCAATGAGGAGTTCGAAAGGGAGGGGAGCAGTACTTACAAAAGGCACTCTGACGCTCAAGTAAGGTTTTGGCTTTAAGCAATAAATAGGGTAATAAATGTATAGAATGAACAATGGTTTTTACTTAGAGGTCTTCCTCTATTTATACAGACTTTATTGGGTCTTAGACATTAGGCCTTTATGTGCAAAACTACCATCTAGGTAATCTGCCACTTAAACAAGATTAAGCACCCTAATCATGTGGTTGTCTGTGATCATGACATATTAATCCTTATATTGGGCTGGATAGGTACTCGACTGCCCTAGTTGAATACCTACCTGGTATAGCATCAATTTCAATTAAAAATTAACTTTTTCCTAACTTACCCTTCATTGGAACTTCAAGAATAAAATATAGTCATGAAAACTAAAATCTCAATTAAATGAAGGGTATTTTAGAGATAATAACATTAAATAAGGTAAAGTTAGTTGACATTATATTTTATTTGATACCAAGAAAATATTGTTTTTTCCCTTATATTTGAGATCATAGGGAGTATATAAAGTTTAAAATAATTTTTGAATGAAAATTAATCGCTTAAAACATATTCTACTCAATAAAAATTGTGTATCATCTACAACTTAGTCTTCTCAAGTTCCTTATGTTAAATATTTTGTTTTTGGTGTAGAAATAGTAATATTTAACATATTGATATGTTAAATATTAACATTATAATAAGGATAAATAGTCAAATTTGTCCCCAAAAATATTTTTTGATTACCAATTTGACTATCTAAATGTGACAAAGTAGTCATGTCATTGAATTTGTTAGATCATTTTGTCAAGCACCAATTTGACATTTAGTTATATTTTTTCAGTACTAATTTGACATTAAGTTGCAAAGTTTAGGGACCAACTTGTCATTAAATTGTCTGCAGGACTAATTTATCACATTTTTTGTACATTCTGGAACTAAATTTGAATTTTTCATCTTTCATGAACCAATTTGTTAGCACCTCACACTTTTAGGGATGAATTTGGCTATCTGCCCTTATAATAAACAGTTGGATCTCAAAATGTGTTATTACTTATCAATATAATATAACTGATATGGTAGGTAATCATCTTGTTTGGAGTTAAGACTCTCTTGAATTCTTTTATGGAAAATATTCTCTTGAATTTGAATGACTATCTAAAAGAAAATATTTGTTGCATTGTTTTATCAATGTTTTTAAGATCGTACCGGTCATTGAACTAGTCAAGGCATGGGTTCAAGTTTCAATGGTTCAACCATGGTTGAACCGTAATTGAATCATAGTTGAACCGACATTAATAAAATAGTAATAATAATGAAATAGTTTATAAATGAGTAAAAAAATATAAAATAGATATAAATGAGTAAATTATATGTTTTATAAGAAAAAATTTAATAATATTTGATAAAATTATTTTTATATATTTGAAATATTTATTAAATATATGTTTTTATTTATATTTGATGAGCTAGATTCTGTACTAGGTGCACTTGATGTGCACCTTCATTTTGTTCTTCCAGTAAGGGTAGTCTTCTCCAGCGAAGCTTGGTGGCCTTGTGAAAAAATGCTCCCTCAGTGATGAACTGACGATTGTTATCTACCATATAGATCTTTTCCTCTAAACATTGTTAAGTGCTCAACCTTTAGAGGTTGTGCTCTAATACCAAACTATATAGGCAAATAACACAAGAAAGGGGGTTGAATTGTGTTTTTAGAAAATTTAAAACTTTCTTAAAACAAAAAACATGAGTTATCATCTGATATGGATTTTGATGAAAACATATAATAGAATATGTGAAAAGCTTGACCAGACGATGATGAAAAGATTTTCACAATAGACAAAAACAGATATAAGATCTAAAATCAAATTCAAACCCCTTGTCAATTAAAACAAAGGAAAGAAGTAAGGAAAAACACACAAGGTTTATACTGGATCGTCTCTGCCATTGAGACTACATCCAATTCTTGGGAACCCACAAAGTTCCACTAACTTTAAAAGTTACAAGTATTCTTCACTACTGCTTTTGGCTCTTGCAACACAAGCTTTACCCCAAGCTTGATTTTAAACCCAGTATTCTTTGTCCTAACAAGCCACTGTTGGCTCTAGAAAAATCAACAAGATTTGTTGTTGAAGATTTCTCGATGACTAAAAGATCATCATCTTATAGACGAACATCACACTCAACTCTTTAGTCTATTCTCTCAAGATATACATAGTGTTTTGAGAGTTTTTTAATCTATACAAAAATTTAGAGAAAGCTTTATAGAATAAAGAATGAATGAATTTTGTGCGTAAAAGTTTGGTGTCTTATTCTTCAAAGATTCTTCTATTCATAGCCTTCACCTTCAAGTATTTTTTTGTCTGTCAATGGATTAATTCTTCACTTGAGTTCTTCGTCTGATGAATTTTGGTTGTTGAGGCAATTAATGCTTGCATTAAATGTGTCATACCCTAATTTCATCCGGGGACGATCATTAGCCAACATTTGGATTCTTGCCGGCCGAATTGAGCTACTTAATGTTAATTGTCGCGCAATCCGTTGGGTTTTGTGACGTTTCGGAAGGAAGTGTGCAAAATACTCAAAATGGGGGCAAAATGGTCACTTTGGGGACATTTTCCAGCCCTTGGACCCACTAGAAAGCTTAGGGATGAAGCAACCAGCTTGCCTGGGCAAGCTGCAATGCAACCTCCTCCCCTCATTTTCCTATAAATAGGCGTGAGGGACTGAGGGGAAGGGATTCAACATCATTTATAAGAAGTTTTCACTGAAATTAGTGAGAAGAAGGAGAAAGAAGAAGAAAAATCAAGGCCGAGGTGCTTTCGTAATGTTTTTGTGATCAATTCTATGACCTTTATTCATTGTTCATCCGTTCTTCTTCGATCTTCGATCTTCGACCGGTTAGTTTTCTATTTTGAAGCTTTGAATTCATTCTATGCACCCTTAGGGGTCCATCCTTGCTTTGCATGTCTTCATCTTTATTCTTCTACCATCGGTGATCTTTTTCTTTATTTTAAGTGAGTTTTGACTAATCGTTTAAGTCGTAATCTCACTTAATCAATGTTAAAATGAATTTCGATCGATCGTTTGTGTTGAAATCTTGTTTAATCATCGTTAAAATAAAATTCAACCGATCGTTTGTGTTATAACCTCGGTTAATCATCAAAAAAATAAGTTTCAACCGGTCATTTACTTTGAAAGTTCTCTTTTAACGGGTTGGAGAATAACCAATTAAAACCAAAACCAAAATCAACTCATAATCAAGCTTTTGTCCACAAGAAAATCGCTTGAATCCGTTGAAAGGTCCAATGCCTTAAACGGTCCTTTTACTTTTATCGGTTAAAACAAACCGTTTAAAAGTCTAAAATCAACACTCCGCATAACTTTCTTGCTTTTTTAAAGAACTACATAGGTCTGAGTTCCTCATCGCAATTAAGGATACGTAGGAACAAGAGTCCCGCTCTTGTCGACCCCAAAAAGGTAAAAACACAAAAAGGGGAAATAAAATAAATTTGAAGTCATGATTTTGAACATTTGATTAAAGGCTACTGTCCCTTGTGACGGACACGCGGGGTACTAATACCTTCCCCGTGCGTAAACAACTCCTGAACCTTTTTGAAATTTGTAGACCCACTTTTGGTTTTTTCTAATGTTCTCCTCAAATAAACGTTGGTGGCGACTCCACGCATTTTCCTTCATTGGAAGATGCACATGTGAGCCTCGCGTCGCCCTCTCGTCGAAGGGTAGGTTGTGACAGTTGGCGACTCCACTGGGGACTATTTTTAGAGAGTTAAGCCATTTTAATCCGTGCGCATTCTTTGTCATGACTCACTATTTTGTTCGTTTCCCTTTATTTCTCTTATGTTCTTGTATGCATATAACTTGTCATACCCTAATTTCGTCCGGGGACCATCTGTTTGGTGGGATGCGACCTTCGCTTGACCACTTCGAGGTACTTGGCACCCATCGTTAGGCAATCCGTGAAATTTCGTGACATGTCAGGAGTTGAAAGGAAGTGTTAATGCGCAATCCGTAAAGTTCTGTAACATTCCGGAAGCCAAAGAGGGGACGATTGCATAATCCATAAGGTTTTGTGACATTACGGAAAGAAAACAAGTATCGTTACATAATTCGTAAAGTTCCGTAACGTTACGAAAAAAGAATTAGCAAAAAAGGGGAAGAGGGTGTGTATTTAGTAAACAAGGGTGTGCAAATAGCAATCAGGCCCACTTTGGCCTTCCAAGATGTTCCAACAGAAGGCGGTGCCTTCTGCTGGAAGCAACCCAGCACGCCTGGGCGAGCTGGGCGGCAACCACCTCCCTCTTTTCCCCTATATATAGGGGAAGGAGGGCATAACAAATTCGTTCAACCCTCCTGGTATCTGAGAATCACTTAAAATTAGTGAGAAAAATTGTTTCCGTGAAGAAAATCCTAGCCGAGGCGCTTCCGTAACGCTTTCGAGACGTTTCCGTGGGCGATTTCGCGAAGGTTTTCCACCGTTCTTCATCGTTCTTCATTCGTTCTTCTTTGTTCTTCGGTCTTCAACTGATAAGTTCCCGAAATCGAACCTTTCAATTCATTCTATGTACCCTTAGTGGTCCCCACTTGTTTCGCATGCTTTTATATTTATTTCATTTACTTTCCGTACTCCCTTTTGACATGCTTTAGTCATTTATTTAAGTCACTTTCTCGCCTAATCAAAAATAAAATAAATTTCCACCGATCATTTGAGTTGTAACATCTTTTAATTTTTGTTAGAATAAAATCCGACCGATCTTTCATGCCGTAACCACGTTTAAAACCAAAAAGAGGCAACATAATAATATAATAATCAAAAAATATCTTTTAATAAAATAATCAAAAAAATCAATCGGACGTTGTTCTTTGGGATTTTCTTTCTTAATCGAATTGACTAACAACCAAAGTGAAACTAAGGCTAAAATCAATTCATAAATCAAGCTTTTGTCATCACCTAAAAAATGATTTTTTAAGGTCCAACACCTTGAAATGGTCTTTTTCGCTTTTATTGGTTAAACGTGGATTTTTTTTTAAAAAAATCCTAAAATCAACACATAGCTTTTTCACTTCTTTAAAAAAACCAAGAGATCATTAATGGTCCAATGCCTTAATGTTTTCTCTCCTTTAAAAAGAATCGAAAGATCGTTTAATGGTTCAACGCCTTAAATGACCTTTCATTCAATCAAAATATGTCTTGCAAAAAAAAGGATAAAAACAACTTAACCAAACGTTTAGTTCTTAAAGAACTACGTAGGTCTGATTTCCTTATCACAATTGAGGAATACGTAGGAGCAAGGGAAACACCCTTGTCGACCACAAAAAGATAAAAAAATACAAAAGGCATAAAAGGATATAAAAAGCGTAAAAAGGGGGAGATAAAAACAAATTGAAGTCATATTTGCACACTTGATTAAAGGCTGTCGTCCCTTGTGACGGACGCGTGGGGTGCTAATACCTTCCCCATGCGTAAATACAACTCCCGAACCTTTCACACTTAAAGTTCGTAGACCACGCCTTTTCCGATTTTTCCGACGTTTTCCTCGAATAAACGTTGGTGGCTACTCCGCGCGTTTTCCTTCCTTGGAAGATGCACTCGTGAGTCTCGTGTCGCCCTCCCGCCGAAGGGTAGGTTGCGACAGTTGGCAACTCCATTGGGGACTATTGTTAGAGAGTTAGGCCAATCAATCAGTGTGTTTTCCTTACTATGACTTCCCTTTTGTTCTTTCTCTTTGCCTTTTTTCTTTATGTTCTTGTATATATAAACTCTTGTGGTGCCTTTAGTATGCTTCAAAAATGTATGCATGAGGTAAATATTTATTCATTTGATGCACACAAACACCAACACTATTTGCACACACGGTAAGTTGAAATGGGGCCCTATACCCGGGTCCATGGGAACATAAGGAGTGGAGGTGAATCTGTGGTCATACTAGGTCTCTGACTTGCTTGATTACAGTGAACCCTCATCTAGAGTTTTCCTCTTTGATAACATATTTTTGCTAGTAGTCCCTACTGTTGGACCTTGTGGCCTCAATAATCTTAAGAGGGATAGGCTTAGAATGCAGAAGAAGCAACAACAATCAATTTAATAATGTTCAATAATATGCAAGGCAAAATTGATTGCAATAACATAAATGAGATAAGGGAAGAGAGAATGCAAACACAGTTTTATACTGGTTCGGCCACAACTCGTGCCTACGTCCAGTACTCAAGCAACCCACTTGAGATTTCCACTATCTTTGTAAAATCCATTACAAAGTCTGAACCACACAGGGACAACCCATCCCTTGTGTTCAGGAATCCTTTACAACAAGAGACTCACAGTCTCTTAACCAATCTCATTGAATAAGAAGAATGGAAGAAGAATTCTCTCTTCAAGAGAAGAATATTACAATAAAGATCATGTAGGAATCCTTATAGATTTTGCAAGTGTTTGGCCAAGGATTTCTTTTGAGAGAGCATTTGACAATGAAGTTCTTTTGGAATCTCTCTCATTGTCTTTTGATAGGATAAGACACTTTTGTCAAGCAAAACTCTCTCTCTAAAATTCGTGCCCAAGTCACCTATTTATAGGCCTTTGATGACCATTCACAAATCTAATGAAAAGATGTGACTGTTGGCAGATTTTCTGAAAACTTTCCACTGGTAATCGATTACAATGTTTGTGTAATCGATTACACAGTTATAATTTGAAGGGTTATGACTTTTGAATTTGAATTTCCAAAGTTTCGTTGCTGGTAATCGATTACAGACATATGGTAATCGATTACATGTTGAAAATTCAAATTCAAAACCTTTTTCAACAACTATTTCTCAACCCTGTCTTCTGGTAATCGATTACACTTCCTGGTAATCGATTACCAGAGCCTTGCATGTCTTGAAAGCACATTGTTTTAAGGCAAGGCTTGGTCTTTAGTGAATCTTGAAACAAGGCTTTGTTTGTTGAAGCAATCTTGAATTATTCTTGAAGCAAATGCTTTATCATTTGAAGCAGCCTTGTTAGATTCTTCTTTGACATCATCAAAATCATGTATACATACATTCACACCTACTGCCACAATATGTTCTTCAAAGGGGATGATACCTCTAGAGACCATCAAGAGAGATATGACCAACTTGGGAATTATCACTAAAAGCCCTTTTAGCTCCCTCCCATATAGGTCCCTAAAATAGGGGCATGGAGCAAACATGTTGCGTGCCACTTTTTACACTGCCATGCATGTAGTCCTAAGTGTCATGTACCCCTTTGATTATATTTGTTTGTAGATATTGTTTTACTATGTACATCCCCATGTTGTGCCTTTCGCATATGCATCAAGCACGGGTTTCGTCTTGATCCCCTCTCTTTGGCAAACCAACAGAGGGTCCATGTCACCTTCTTAAATACATACGTCGGGCAATGTGCTGCCCCAAACGTTGAATCTAAGAAGGAGACAATTTCCCGGGCTCTTGTATTCATAAAATTGCATTTGTGTCATATGCATTTCTTCATGCATTCATCCATTCCACCCATGATAGATGTCGGAGTTTTGATTCGCACTAGGTTTTGTTTCACTTTAGTAAAACATGGGAACAAATCAAACCGGAAAAAGATTCTATCAAGTCAAGATTAAGGGCCTTGATGTCACCAGCCTTAAGGAGTTGGGGCGGTTGATGGGACCTCTCCAAATGCAAGCCTTCCGCAAGGCGTACGGAAAGATTTTAGATTTGACCACAGCGGAAATATTCACGGAGGCCGTTGTATCACTCACCCAATACTATGACCAGCCTTTGAGATGCTTCACGTTTGGAGACTTCCAATTAGTACCGACTATTGAAGAATTTGGGAAGATTCTAGGATGTCCTCTTGGGGGAAGAAAACCGTATCTTTTCTCCGGGTTTCTTCCCTCCTTAAGCAAAATTGCAGTTGTGGTCAAGGATTCGGCAAGAGAGTTGGATTGTGTAAAGCAAACTCGAAACGGCGTAGTGGGTCTACCACGGAAGTACTTGGAAGGCAAGGCAAGGGATATTGCGAATCAAGAGGAGTGGGTCCCATTTGTGGACGTATTAGCATTGCTAATCTTTGGGGTTGTCCTCTTTCCAAACATGGACGGTTTGGTGGACCTAGCCGCAATTTATGCTTTCCTTGCATATCACCATAGCAAAGAGAGCTCGGTGGTAGCTATCTTGGCGGATTTATTTGATACATTTGACCGAAGGTGCAAGAAGAGTAGCGCACGGATCATCTGCTGCTTACCCGCTCTTTGTGTATGGTTGGTTTCACACCTATTCCAACAAGACATAAGACACACATGCCCGCTCTGAAGCCATCGCTCGTGTGTCGAAAAGAGAAGAGTAGATTGGGACCAACACTTGGCTGGGATAGGAGGCAGAGCAATCAACTGGTTTCCTCGATGGAAGGAAGGAAAGGAGGGAGTTCTCCTCTCATGTGGGAACTACCCAAACATCCCGTTGATAGGGACGAGGGGTTGTATTAACTACAATCCCGCACTTGCTATAAGACAGTTAGGGTATCCCATGAGGGGAGCACCGGCGGAAGACAGCCTCTCTCCTTTCCTTGTGAGAGATTTCAGCGTGCAAAGTTTCAAGGTTATACAAAGAGTCCACAATGCGTGGGAAAGGCCGTTAAGGAAAGATAAAGAACTTAGGGGCATCCGTAATGGCATCATCGGTGGTTATCATGAATGGCTGAAAGTTCATACACGAGGGTTAGATTGGCTCTCCAAGTTGAAAATTATCAACGAGGAGAACTTCGAAGCTCCAGAAGAGGATGAAGAAGTCCGAGCTCTAAAAACAGAACTAGGAAAAGCTAGACTTGCCAAAGAAAAATTCAAGTTAGTCGCTACAGATGTCCGCAGAAAGAGTGTGCCGGGTTACGAGAAGAAAATGCAGCTACCGCAAGAGCCCTTGAACAAGAAACCAAGAGGGCTCGCAAGGAAGAGCATGGCCGAGACAAATTTCGTGGAGCTTTGTGGGGCAGCAACAATGAGCTCAAGCTTCGAAGGGAACAGAGAGACCAATTATGAGCACATAGCATGGTCTTAAAAAAGGAGTTAGCTGCTTGCTCAAGGTCCAAGAGAAGCTTGTCTCAGCGTTTATGCGAGACAGAGACCAACATGTTAGCCATCGTCAGCAAGTACCAAGAAGAATTAAATCTAGCCACGGCCCACGAGAACAAAGTGGCGGACGAGTATGCCCGAGTGTACGCGGAAAAGGAGGCTAGAGGAAGGGTGATTGACTCGTTACATCAAGAGGAAACAATGTGAATGGACCGATTTGATCTTACTTTGAACGGGAGTCAAGAACTTCCCCGATTGCTAGCCAAGGCCAAAGCAATGGCGGACACCTACTTCGCCCCCGAGGAGATCCACGGACTTCTCAGCTATTGTCAGCATATGATAGACTTAATGGCCCATATAATTAGAAACCACTAGGAAGTTTTGTATTGTCACTCCGATCTTGACTAGTTATGACTTCCTGAATAAAATGAGTTTATCCTGCATTTTTACTCCAAAGATCAGTGCAAATCAAATCACTCCCGCATTTTATCTCTAGCATGCATTCATTTTTCTTTACCTACTCCTCATGTTTGGTTTTTTAGGAAAAATGCCATAACTAAACGCGCCCCAAGGCATCCCTATCGCACCAGATCCAAATCTAGGATGATGGGTGACCAAGAGGAGATACAGGAACAGATGAAAGCCGACATGTCAGCTTTGAAAGAGCAAATGGCTTCCATGATGGATGCCATGTTAGGAATAAGACAACTCATGGAGAATAACGTGGCCACTGCTACCGCTATTAGTTCGGCTGCCGAAGCAGACCCAACTCTCCCAGCTACCGCGCACCATCCTCTCCCAAACGTGGTAGGACGAGAAAAAAGTACACTGGGGCACATCAGCAACTCCCATTTGGGATACAACCGGGTGGCTTACCCTTATGGATTACCACCTAATTACACGCCACCAGTCATGCATGATGACGCTGGTCATGTCCCTTCCTCCATCCTTGAAGGCTCGGCAGTTGGACGAGGTTCACGAGGATCGTAGGGAGTATGCCCAAGGAAACGTCGATTTCTACCCCCCGGTACCCGTCGAGGGGCCGGCGCCCAACACAATGCCTCAGCCCAACCTCCCAGCACAGCCAATATTCTTGTCCACAGAAGGACCACCCCCGACAGCGAAAGAAAGAAGGAAACTCGATCTCATCGAAGAGATATTGAGAGCTGTTAAAGGCTTTGGCGACTATCCGTTCGCGGACATGGCAAATCTTTGCTTGGTACCGGACGTCGTCATCCCCCCAAAATTCAAGGTACCTGATTTCGACAAGTACAAAGGGACTACTTGTCCTAAGAACCATCTCAAGATGTATTGTCGCAAGATGGGGGCGCATTCTAGGGATGAAAAGTTGTTCATGCACTTTTTCCAAGATAGCTTGCCTGGAGCCATGGTCGTTTGGTACACTAATCTGGAAGCTTCCCGCATCCACACTTGGAAGGATCTAATTACTGCCTTCCTTAGGCAATATCAGTACAATTCCGATATGGCATGTAAAGCATGAAGGACATGCACAAAGTGTGACTATATGATGTGGCAATGGGGTGTAGCAAGCAAATGCTCACCTCCCCCTTAAGATGGTCCACAATTTAATTGGATTGGGCTTCTCCCAATTCAATTAAATTTATCTCCCAACACACACATCAAATAGTGCACTTAATGCATGTGAAATTACAAAACTACCCTTAATACAAAAACTAGTCTAGGTGCCCTAAAATACAAGGGCTGAAAAATCCTACATTACTAGGGTAACCTCCCTACACTATGAAGCCCTAAATACAAGGCACAAAAATAATGAAACCTTAATCTAATATGTACAAAGATAAATGGGCTCATACTTAGCCCATGGGCCCATAATCTACCCTAAGACTCATGAAGATGTTGGATGCATGGGTGATTTTACAAAAGAGGGTTGCACCACTCAACACATTCATCATACCACCTATCATAGGGATTTGGAGCCTCATAATACCTATTTTGGGAACCAACAAAGCACAAGGATTTAAGCTCTTACGAACCAAACCCTCATCCAACAACTCCTCTACTTGAGGAATAACCTCAAGCTCAAGAGGTACGGCAGTGCTAATGGATGTTTCCCTTTATAGGAGAAGGTAGAAGGATTGTTTAAGAAGGAGTGGTCTTTTGATATCACCTTTTGTTGCAAAATGGTTTTCCTATTAACAATCTTCTTGGAGGAATCATTTTCCTCTTTTTCCTTCCCCTTGGTCTTCGAAAACAAGGCCTTACTATCCTTCTTTTTCTTTTGTTTTTCTAGTTTTTCTTCCTCTTCTCTCTTATCTTTCATAGTTAGTTGATCTTTGGCCACCTATGAAGGTGTTTGAGGATGCAACACAAATTTAGTGCCAAGATGGGTGAGGGTAATCTCATTAGTTAGGCATTGTAAATGATCTTCCTATCATATTGTCATGGCCTTCCTAAAAGAATATCCCTGCCTCCATGGGAACTATATCACAATTAACTTCATCCTTATATGTCCCAATGGATAAAGGTACCTTCACTTGTTGGTTAACTATCATTTCCCCTTGTTCAATGAGCCATTGAAATTTATAAGGTTTTGGGTGGGGCATGATAGTGAAGTTCAACTTAGAAACTAATCTTGTGCTACAAAAATTGCAACAAGATCCACTATCCACAATGAGAGAATAAGTTGTATCTAAAATTTTGCATCTTGTATGAAAGATGTTCTCTCTTTGGGATTGAGATAGATCACGAGATTGACTTCCAAGGAGTCTTCTAACCATTAGGAGGTCACCTTCTTCATGGGGGTAGACTTCCTAACTAGACTCTTCACCCCTTACTTCATCTTCACCTCCACTAAAGGAAGGGGAAGAAGTAGTCTCCTCTTGACTACTATAAATATCTTGACCCCTCATCATCATGGTTTTCTTTGTGGGGCATTGAGAGGCAATGAGACCTCTCCCAAGACATTTGAAGCATTTAATGTTTCTAGTCCTTTCTTGGAAACTAGTCTTAGGGGTGGATTTCTCTATGGTCTTACCCTTATCTTCCTTGGGTTTTGAAGGTGCAGCCCCCAAAATTCATTGGGCTTGGTCTTTCCTTGGATAAGAGTGAAAGCCATAAGATTTTGAAGAAGGCATTCTTTTAAGTTGTTGCTCCACTCTTATACAAAGTTGGACTAGCTCATCCAGGTCCTTATATGGAAGGAGTTCAACCTTAACCCTTACTTCCATATTAAGCCCACTAAGGAACCTAACTATGTTTGTTCTTTCCTCCTCCCTAAGTCCAGCTCTTAAAAGGAGTAGTTCCATTTTTGTCTATATTCTTCAACACTCATACTCCCTTGTCTAAGCCTTTGGAGCTTGTCCATAAGCTCCCTTTCATAGTAGGAGGGAATGTGCCTCTTCCTAAGGGGACTTTTAAGATCATTTCAATACTCTACTGGAGGATCCCCATGAATCCTTTGTTCCCTAACAAGGAAAGTCCACCAATAGATGGCATATCCTTGAAAGCTAAGGGTAGCCAATGGAACTTTTCTTTCTTCACTAATATGATGGCAAGCAAAGAGTTGTTCAACCTTCATTTCCCAATCTAAGTAGGCCTCAACATTATCTTTTCCATGGAAATATGGGAGGCTAATGTTAACCTCTTGAGGCCTTCTATCCTTTTCTCTTTTTTGGTAATGATGTTTAGTATGTGAACTATGGTGCCCTCTATAATAGTTGATGAGTTCTTCACTTAAATTCTTGCATGAGTCATAACTACTATAGGAGACATGTTTTTCTCTTTTCATTTCTTTCATTATTTTTCTTCTTTCTTCCTCTCTTATTTGTTCTCTCTCGTTTTGATTTATTTCTACCCTCTTTTTTCCTTTTTCTTTTCTATATTTCCTTTCCATAACTTGAGGGATTATGACTAGTACCCTCACCACTAACATTAGATGAATGATGACTCATGTTGGTTCCTAAGTTGTGGTTCTTTCTTGTTGGGGGTTTGTAAAAGGTAAAAGTTATGGTTCAAAAGAACTCAAGATAAGCATGATAAGCAAGGAGAAAGTATTATGTAATTATAAGATAAACTAGGTGTGACTAGTAAAGAAAATAAGCTATGAAAGTAAGCAAGAAATTAAAGTGCAAGAAATGTAAACTAGGCAGATCCTAGGAGTGTTTGGATGACCATATTTAAGGTTCCAGACAAAAGACTCACTATCCTAAGGGAAAATTGACAAAAATTATTACACACAAATGGAAGTTTGGTAACCTATTGGAGGCTCCCAACACACTTCCAATGAAATGCCTTTTTGTTACAAAACTTGAAAGCAATGAAGGTAAGTAAATTGCCAATTACAACATTACAAAATGGTCCTCAATTTTGGTGGTTGTTCTTTCTTTGGTGATTCACTCAATCTGAAGTGCTTCTTAGTCCAATAACTCTTAAGGTGGTTGGCCCCTTGCTTCTTGACTCAAATTCTTCAAGGGATGGCACCAATCCTTCTTTCCAATTTCCTATATGGCAACTCACAAACAAGGAAACAAAGAGACAAGCAATTACCTAAGGCCAAAAAATGAAATCAAAGCTAAACCAATATATTTTTAACAAGAAAAAATTTCAAGGATTAAATATCAATTAAATCAATGAAAAGCACACAAAAGCAAGCTAGGACTCAAATAGAAACCTAGAATGGCTCAAGAGTATAGTTAAAAAAACTATAAAAAAAAAGACAGAAACCTCTAGTTTTGGCACATGTTTTTAGACTAATTTTAAATTTAAATTTCAGAACTAAGATTGGTATAAAATAGGAACCAATTGTAGAAAAAATTTTGAGCCAAAACAACAAGCACACTTCCCTTTCACTTTTTTTTCCTGGACACTGATTTTTCTGCCAATTTGTGCGATTGTTCGTATTTTTTCTTTTTATCTAAATCACTTGGTTCTTTTTTTATAATTTTGGTCCATATTTCTATAAAATTCAGTAAAAATTTCAGCTCAAAATTCGTAGTGGCCAATTCCTAGTAATTTTTACAAGTTCGTATATTCAAGCTGCCAGCACCAGCGATTTCAACCTAGAAATCAAGAGTAGTATTTATGTTGCTTAAGGCTTGGATAATTACAATTTGTGTTTGCTTATATTCAATTTTCTTGAATAACACAATTCAAGAGAGCTTAATACTTATTTTGATTCACAAATCTAGCCACAAATCAGAACCACAACTCAATTTCTTCATAGGCATCATATAGGAAACTTAGAAAACAAAACAAAGTTCAACAACAAGACTACTTCTAGGAATTGATTTAGAACATGTTATGAACTAAATAACATGCATGAATTAGACTCAAAATTCAAAAGATAGGCTAAAAATGACAAGAATACATGAACAAATGTACATAGAATTCAATCAACAAAATCAAAATTCAACACAAACTTAGAACATAATGTGACAATTATTATGACTAAACATGACTCTAAGACAACATGGATTAAGTGATTTACACTTAGATTTCTGTGTTTTTTTTTCTAATCAATATTTTGGAATAAATTTTATATCTAAAGGTTGAGCACAAGAATATTATGACTGAAAAATGATAGAACCTAAAATCAACGCAAAAGCATGATTCAAGAGTAGATCTATAAAATTTGAACCATAGAAATGCAAGAAAAAGTGTAGATCTATGATTTAATCGGTGTATTTTTTTAATCTACTCTAAACAGCACCAAACCACAAGACAATGGAGGATATACATAGAGAATAACATGAAGAACAAGGAATTAAAGTGAATTGACCAAACAAAAAGATAGAGGAAGCAAAAGAACATCACCTAGATGAAGATGCTCTAATACCACATGATGTAGCTCCATATGGAGCTTGTAGACCTTGGATCTTCTTCATCAATGAAGTCCTTTGCTTCTTGAAGATCAATGGCAGTGGAATGGAGAATGAAGAAAGATTATTGGAGATGCCACTTCAAGGAGAAGATGAGTCAAGAAGAAGCTTACTACCATAGGAAGCCATGGATAAGAGCTTCAAGGAAGGAGAAATAAGTGGAGGGAGAGGGAGAGAAGAAGCACAAAATTTTATGTCTCAAATGTGGTCTGAACTTTGAAGTGTAATTCTCAAATGATCAAAGATGAAAAAATGCACACACATGGCCTCTATTTATAGCCTAAGTATCACACAAAATTGGAGGGAAATTTGAATTTCTATTCAAATTTCACTTGAATTTGAAATTGAATTTATGGAGCCAAATTTTGGTGCCCAAATTTCACTAATTATAATTAGTGAATTTTAGCTATGGTTCGGCCCACTAATCCAAGATCATGTCCAAGATTCTCCACTAAGTGCGCTTAGGTGTTATAAGGCATGTAAAGCATGAAGGACATGCGCAAAGTGTGACTATATGATGTGGCAATGGGGTGTAGCAAGCAAATGCTCACCTTCCCCTTAAGATGGTCCAAAATTTAATTGGATTGGGCTTCTCCCAATACAATTAAATTTATCTCCCAACACACACATCAAATGGTGCACTTAATGAATGTGAAATTACAAAACTACCCCTAATACAAAAACTAGCCTAGGTCCCTTAATATACAAGGGCTGAAAAATCCTACATTACTAGGGTACCCTCCCTATACTATGAAGCCCTAAATACAAGGCCCAAAAATAATGAAACACTAATCTAATATGTATAAAGATAAGTGGGTTCATACTTAGCTCATGGGCCCAAAATCTACCATAAGGCTTGTAACACCCTGAAATGTTATTAATTATAATCAGTAATTAAAATGGTGCAAAAAGGATTAAGAAATAGGAGAAACTAATGGCACATCAGATACCCTACCCTGATTCCTCATGAAAATATGACAAACTAGCCCTATGCTATCAAGTTCTAAGAATTAGACCAGTTTCCACTGTTGAATGATCCTAAAAACACATACATCTACGTGAACAAGGCAAAAGCATGGTAGAATGAAGTTCTTATAGCACAGTGAACACTCAAAACAACATTAAATAGATAAAAAGATATTTACATCAAGTACCTACAAGGAAGATCTAACAGAGGATTTAGCTTTCCATAACTAGGAAGCTTCCTTACAACGAAGAGAAGAGAAAGATGAAAGATTGTAGAAATACAAGTAGTGGGGATGTCTCCTCCACCTCTAGGACCTCACAATCACTCACAAACTCATCTCAAGCTCTCAGGACGGCTTCCTCTTCCAGCTATGGTCTCTGCAGATCTTCACACAACAAATTCTCTCAAACTATCTGGAACCTGGACCTTTCTCTCTCTAGAACTCTCCAATTATGCAGAAGCTTCAAGAAAAGGCCAAACTCCCCCTTCAAAATCTGATTTCAGGCTTAAATAGGTGGCTTTGTTCGTGCTCGTGCGCTTAGCACAATTATGAATCGCTTAGCGCATATTAGTGAATTTTGACTTAGCGCATGCTTTTCTCGTTCAGCGAGTGGACTGAAGCGGTGCGCTTAGCGGGATGACCCTTCGCTCAGCGAACACGCACAGCTCATCCTTCTTCCAGATTCTTCCTCGTGCTTAGCTGAGGAATGTTGCACTCAGCGGATGGCTCGCTAAGCCAGCAGATTGGCTTAGCGAGAAAGTGAAAATCAACACTCCAAAACTTGCCTAATCATCCTGAAATTGAGAGAAAATTATTATTAAACACACAAAATGGAAGTACTAAGTATTATTACCTATATTTAACAAAAAGTAATTACAACACTACAAAATAACCATAAATTGGAGGAGTTTGATACAATTTACATAAGTTTTATACACAAAAGTTAGTCTTATTCATCGACTAACAACTCCCCCAAATTTACAGTTTTGCTTGTTCTCAAGCAAATAAAGAATAGTTCACTGGTCCCCAAGTGACAATAACATGCAGTTACTATGTACAAAGGTGTATGCAACAAAAGTTACTGATTGCATGATAAGAGAATGAAGCAAAATGCCCTCATCACTTGTCTTTTACAAGGCATGTAGTTATCCAATGAGAAGAATAAAATGTAACCTGAACAATTAGATGAAGTTAGGCATAAGACAGACATCAAGGAAAGTAGCTTAAACCATAGTCTGACGGCTACTGTTTCTCTCACGCACAAGTGTTTAAGATATTCATTAATAACAACTAGCAAAAGCTCTAATCTTTGTACTTCATCTCATGCCATAAAGTAAAAAATGTATAAACAGAATCAGAAGGACTTTCCCAGGCTTGTAGTGAGGTTTGGCTACAAAAATTCATTGGTTTTTCTAGGATTCAAAGGATTAGATTCTAAGAGAGCACAAATCCTAGACTTATCCTAGTGATCTTTTTAATACAATTAGCTTGCTCACTAGCTTTTCACTTTCATTTGCTTTTGACCTTATTACACCAGCACACATATTCTTTGATTGCTTTTTTTTTTTAACACTCAACTTATTTTTTGTGTGTGCTGATGCTTTATCTTTTTCTTTGCATCCCAATCAGTTCCACTCCCCCAAATTTGGGGTAAATTTTCCTTGAACCATTTGCTCTCCTAGAATCTAAACAAGGTATCTGGAGATAATCATTCAGGATCAGGGTTCAATTATTGACAAAATCATTCAGCTCAAAAAGGGTGCAAAGGGTACAGTTATCATTCAAGGTAAGCTTTTTGGTCAAAAGGCTTGTGTATGCATAATCATGGCCTTCATCATGTCCTCATTTATACATTTCATTCTAAAATTCAAAGATTGATGCAAAGATTATTACTCACAGCTAGTCGTTCACTCACAGTTTAAGTTCACACTCTCACCAGTTTTGGTTCAAGCTTTTCTTTCTCAATCAATCTGTCTACTGACTAACAATTCTAAATGCAAGTTCACATTCTTGTTCTTTCTTTTTCTAACATACACACTTGCTCAAACTCATGAAAAGAAACATAAACTCCATCACAATCATGCATTCAATTCAAAAACAAATCATACACCAATTTTCACAAAAAGATAAAAGTGTTCTACTGCCATATCATCAAAATCAAGTCAAACTGTTCCATATGCTTCAAAATGAGCAAACCAATTACCCATAAATAAAACTAGCACTGTATATAAACATAAAAGAAATATTGTACTGAAACCATAACCATAATAATAATAATCCAAAAAGAAAATAAAAAGCATCATTAGGAATTTAGAATTCCTGTGACTGGTCCTGGGTGTTCTTTGTCTGAACATCCTCCTCATCTTTCAGATGAAGTACTGGAGTAGCTGGAGGAGATGTGTCCATAGCCAGGACCGGTGTGGTTGGTATCTCTAACATAGGAGTGGAGGGGTCTGCTGTATGCTGAGGTGAGGGTAGGTCCACCACTAGTGCAGGAGGCTCTGAAGTGGCCTCTGTAGATGCAATTGGCTTTGATGTTTTGATGATGATCATGATGATGTGTTGCAATTGATGCAAATGGGCTTTTCAAGATTAAAATTCAAGACAATACTTCAAGATTACAAGGCACAACATCAAGATGATCACTAGAATATTAGGAAGGGAATTCCTAATTGAATTAGCAAAGGTTTGGCCAAGTAATTTAAAATAAAAAGTGTTTTTCAAAGGTTTTACTCTCTGGTAATCGATTACCAGAGGATGTAATCGATTACCAGTGGCCAAATACGTTTTATAACAGCTATAAAAATTTGAATTCAAAATTTTAGACTGTGTAATCGATTACACAATTTTGGTAATCGATTACCAGCAGTTAGTAAACGTTTTAATTCAAATTTTAAAAGATGTAATCGATTACACAATTACTGTAATCGATTACCAGACAGGAATTTCAGAAAAATAATTTCAAGAGTCACAACTTTTCAAAGGCTTTACTCATGACCACCAATGGTCTATATATATGTGACTTAAACACGAAATTGCTTAGAGATTTTAAGAACAACAAAGTGTTTATCCTCTCAAAAAGCAATTTCATTTTATCCTCTTAAGAATTCCTTGGCCAATTCAATTGCAATTCATTAAGGAATTAATTGAGTGCTCAATCTGTAAAATCCATCTCTTTCTAGAGAGATTTGTTCCTCTTCTTCTTCTCATTCTCTAAGGGATTAAGAGACTGTGAGTCTCTTGTTGTAAAGAATCTCTAAACACAAAGGAAGGGTTGTCCTTGTGTGTTTAGAACTTGTAAAAGGAATTTACAAGTTAGTGGAACTCTCAAGCAGGTTGCTTGGGGACTGGACGTAGGCACAAGGGTGTGGCCGAACCAGTATAAAACTGAGTTTGCATTTTCTCTTCCCTTAATCTCCTTTATTTATTATTGCTTTATATTCATATTCAAGTTGCTTCATTTGAATTAATATTTAAGAAGATTGTCATTAAGGGAATTCATAACTTAAGTAAAAAGTAAGATAGATTTTTAATTAGGAGAAAAGTTTGGAATATCTTAATTCAACCCCCCCCCTTCTTAAGATATCTGAGGCCACTTGTCTAACAGCCTCAAGAGATCTCTCAAGAGTGGCAGCAGCTACCTGTCTCACCTGTGTCTCACCTACCTCCTCCCCTAAAACAAATGGCTCTGGAATGGTGGCCTCAGATGACTCATCCTCCACATGTTGTGGTACCTGGGCAATGGGACCTTCATCTTCCTTGTGAAGAGAAGGTTGAGTCCTAGGCCAGGCTACCATCTCCCTGAACTGCTCAACTGATGGAATAGATCCTGGAGGCGCAACCACCTGTAAACTCTGTAATAAAATGATTTGTCCCTGATGAATGCTTTGAAGCATGGCTTCAAAGCACTGAGAATCTGTCTGAGCTGGGACAGAAGGAGCTGCTGAAGTGGATGCTGGAGTAGGAGCTACAGAAGTGGAAGGAAGCTCAACTGGCCTCGCCCTTGCCCTCCTAGCCCCTCGATAGAAACTGTTAGATCCTCGGGATTCGAACAGTTCTTCCTGATGTAGGCCAAGTTAATGACCGGGCTTAGGCGCTCAAAAGTAAGGTTGTTAGAGACAACCCCTTTGGCTCTACATAATGCGATGATCAGAGCAGGAAACCCAAGTCTAGAAGTGTTAGACTAGGCTATAGAAGTCATCTGGCCAGAAATAAGAGCTCATATGTGATGCAATCCTACCCCCCAAGGGTATTGGATAGAAGACTCCAAGAGGCTTGGGCTAGAGCTACTAAAGAAGGACCTAGGGTTCTCATGAACCTTAGGGTAGATTTTTGACCCCATGGGTCAAGGTTGGATCCACTCTTCTTTGTAAATATTAGAATAGGTTTTTTTCCTTCTTTTGGGCCTTGTATTTTGGCCATTCTAGTAGTATAGGGTTTTGCCTTGTATTTCAGGGCATTTTGAGTAGTCTTTGTAGTAGGGACTTTTTTTTTGTATTTTCATGTATTTTGTCATGGGGGTGAGCTTAGCTATTATAGGGGGTGTGTAGCTAAGCTCTAGCTTCTCATCTCAAGGAGGTGAGCTTAGCTATTAGAGAGGTGTGTGTAGCTAAGCTCTAGCTTCTTTAGGAATCTTCTTAAGAAAGCTTCTTAAGGAGGTTAGCTTAGTTATGAGAGGGGTGTGTGTAGCTAAGCTCTAGCTTCTCAAGGAAGTTTTCTCAAAGAAGCTTCTCAAGGAAGTTTTCACAAGAAAGCTTCTCAAGGAAGCTACCTAGTCTATAAATAGAAGCATGTGTAACACTTGTTGTAACTTTGATGAATGAGAGTCTTGTGAGACACAACTCAAAGTTCAAATTCTCTCCCTTTTTCTTCCTTCAATTTCGTGCTCCCCCCTCTCTCTTTCTCTCCCTCTTTCTTTTCCTCCATTGAAGCATCCTCTCCAAGCTTCTTATCCCAGACTCATCCTGGTGGTGAAGCTCCTTCTTCCAAGGCTTATTCCCTAGTGGATGGCGCCACCTCTTACCTCTTCTCCTTTGTCTTCCGCTGCATCTCCGTGGTGGAAAATCGCCATTAAAGGACCTCATTGAAGCTCAAAGATCCAGCCTCCATAGAAGCTCCACAAACAAGCTTCCATCACTATGTTCATGTCCATGCGAGAGACTAGTCCAAAGATCAGCCTAGCTCTGTCCACTGTCAGATCAGAGTTATGTGATGTGGGGCCTAGGTTGGAGTATGAGAGAACACTCCACACCTGAGCTAGATTAGTCAAATCTTTCCTGAGAATCTTCCCAGGATGGCCCTCAGTGTTCAAGATGAATCCTCGGCCTGGTATGCATAAGGCAGCCTCAATCTCTCTGTAATCTGTGGGCAACCTGTAATATCTGGAGTATGTGGGTAAAGTCTCACCCTCTACCAATACCACAAGTGTCTCCAGGAATGAGTTGAGACTGTCAGCATCAATCTTCACTAAATAACCTCTGACTCTGGATTGCTTTGATGAAGGTCCCTCAGAGCTATATAAGTTTGCATAGAACTCTTCCACCAAAGCCAAGTCCATGCTCCCATCAACCAAATTGGTGAGGCATTTATGGAAATTACACCTCTCCAATTCAGTTTTAAAATCATCTAGCTCAGTGTGATAGAGCTCTACCTTCCTTTCAGGTAAGATGTTTCTCCCCAAAACATTATCTGTGTACTGATTCCAAGCATCTAAGGAGGAAAACCTCCTTGTATCATATTGTGTTGTGGGTCTTGAACCAATACTTTTGTGTTTCCTAGAAGCCATCTGCATATAAAGGAACCAAACACTTAAACATGACACAAGTTGATCAAATTCAAAAACTGAAAAATAAAACTGAAAAATAAAACTGAAAAAGGCACTGGTGACTTAGCGAGACATGGTCCACTTAGCTGGCCTTCACAAAAAACACACTCCCGCTTAGCAACACATGGGATCGCTTAGCGGAAGTTGTAGAAATTCAGCTTTTGCATAATTGGCTTAGCTGGCAAGTGCCCGCTAAGCCTAAGGTCTGCCGCAAGGTTTTGCGCTAAGCTCTTTAGAAGCTGCGCTTAGCAGCACCATACAGTTCAAAAAATACACTAAGTACGGGAGCTTAGCGAGCAGGGCTCGCTTAGCTCGATGGATGCCACGACGAAATGTGCTTAGCTCTGGGAAGCTCGGCTTAGCGCGTGGCTATCAACAAAAAATTTGACTAAGTTACCTGGGCTTAACGATTCAGCCTCGCTTAGCCACAGGCATCCCAGCAAGAGGATGAGTGTTCATCCTCAAAAGATGAACTCGCTTAGCGCAGTAGGTGTAACACCCTGATATATATATATATATATATATATATATATATATATATAAATTATTAGTAATTATGTTTGATGTTTGATTATTTGTTGTGTTATTTTTATCCGTAATTATTTTTAAGGAGGTTAATTTAGTTAATAGAGGGGTGTGGATAGATAAGGATCTAGCTTCTCAAAGAAGTCTCTTGAGAAAGCTTCTCAAAGAAGCCACGAGGAAGCTTCTGGAGGAAGCCTCTTAATGAAGCTTCTAGAGAAAGCTACATGAAGCTGCCTCGGTAAAAATGTTGTCCAGCCTTCGTTAACCGTTGGATCTTCTCGAAATTTGGTCTGCAACTTCACAAGACACTTGTCCATGATCTGACCGTACGTACCACATTGCATCCGAGTGGTTGAGTTAGGTGCATGCATCATTATGTGCAGTCTTGATTGGGTCCATGGATGAATGATGAGTAATTGTTTGGATGTGGATGATGAATATTCGTTGGATATGAATGTTGTGTGTGCTCATCATGTTTGCCTATGTTCCTTGCTAATTGTGGTTATTTGGAATTGGTATTGGTTCTTTTTATAATGAACTCACCCTTGCAATTTTGTATCGTGTGGTTGATACCTGTGATGATCACGAACATTGTTCGTCGGAGCAGAATGACAACAGCAGGGTGCAAGAAGTAAGATTCTGGTGAGGAGCCGCCGAGCCGACGTGATGACGTTGGCGTTATTTTGGGATAGAGTTGTGTTTTGTAATCAACTCCTCCGTAGTTGGTTTTTAAGTTTTATTTTGTTGAGTTAAAGATGTAAAACTAGGATTTTAATTATATATATGAACATATTTAATTTTCATTATGTGTATGACATGTACCGAATTATTGTTTCTATGTAATTATGCATATTCACTTAAGTAATGGCGTGTTATTGGATAAATTTATGTTGTGACAAAATCACTTCTATTTTCATAAGCAAAAAATTAAGGGAGTTCTTTTTATAAAAATTGAAATTATCGAATATTAGTGTGTGGATACCGTAGCGACAAGGCGGGTCGTTACAGTAGGCGCGCTTAGCGAGTTCTTCCGAGAACGCATATATTCAATGAATACTGATGAACTCGCTTAGCGAGTTCATCACGTTTTCCAGAAAACACAGTTCGTTTTCTTGAATTCTTGATCTTGATTCTTGATATCTTGAGTCTTGATTCTTGATTCTTGAATCTTGATCTTGATTCTTGAGATCTTGAATCTTGATCTTGATTCTTGAGATCTTGAATCTTTGTTTGTAGGCTTTCTTCTTGAGTCTTGAATTCTTCTTGATTCTTGAACTTGAATCTTGAATCTTGAATCTTGATTCTTGAGATGGATGTTCTTTGATTCACTTGAGCTTTTTGTTCATCACTTTTGTCATCATTGTTATCATCAAAACACCTTTGAATCATTGTTGATTCATCATGAAGCTTTGCTTCCACACTTACCCATCCCAGTTGCACCTTGGGTAGACATTAGTATGAACTTTGTCCTTGGGCTTCCTAGAACCCAAAGAGGTGTAGACTCTATCTTTGTGGTGGTGGATAGGTTTAGTAAGATGGCACACTTTATACCATGCCACAAGGTGGATGATGCTTCCCACATCTCAAAACTCTTTTTCAGGGAAGTTGTGAGACTCCATGGTTTGCCTAGGACCATTGTGTCAGATAGAGATGCTAAGTTCCTTAGCCACTTCTGGAAATCCTTATGGGCTAAGCTAGGAACTAAACTTCTTTTCTCTACCACTTTTCATCCACAAACTGATGGGCAAACAGAGGTAGTGAATAGGTCTTTATCCACCCTTTTAAGGGCTCTTCTGAAAGGCAACCATAAGTCTCAGGATGAGTATCTTCCTCAGGTAGAATTTGCCTACAATAGGAGGGTTCATAGAACCACCAAGCAGTGTCCTTTTGAGGTTGTCTATGGGTTTAATCCCCTAACACCGTTAGACCTCATTCCCCTCCCACTAGACACTTCTTTTATACATAAAGAAGGGGAATCTAGGTCAGAGTTTGTAAAGAAGTTGCATGAGAGGGTTAAGAACCAAATAGAGAACCAAAAAAAGGTGTATTCAACTAAAGGAAATAGAGGAAGAAAAAAGCTAGTTCTTAATGAGGGTGACTGGGTTTGGCTCCATCTTAGGAAGGATAGATTCCCTACTAAAAGGAAATTCAAGCTTAGCCCTAGAGGGGATGGACCTTTTCAGGTTTTGGAGAGGATCAATAACAATGCTTATAGGTTGGACCTCCCATAAGAGTATGGAGTCAGCACCACTTTTACCATTTCTGATTTAATTCCTTTTGCAGATGAAGCTGATATTGAGGAGGAGGAACTAGCAGATTTGAGGTCAAATCCTCATCAAGGGGGAGGGGATGATGCAATCCTCTCTAGGAAGGGACCAGTCACTAGAGCCATGAGCAAGAGGCTCCAAGAGGATTAGGCTAAAGCTGCTAAAGAAGGCCCTAGGGTTCTCATGAACCTCAGGGTAGATTTCTGAGCCCATGGGCCAAGGTTGGGTCTAATTATCTTTGTACATATTAGACTAGGAAATCATTATATTTGGTCCTTGTATTTAGGGCTCCATAATGTAGGTAGGGTACCCTAGAAATATAGGATTTTTCAGCGCTTGTATTTTAGGGCACCTAGACTAGTTTTTGTATTAGGGGTAGTTTTGTAATTTCACATGCACTAAGTGAATATTTGATGTGTGTGTTGGGAAATAAATTTAATTGAATTGGTAGAAGCCCAATCCAATTAAATTTTAGAGGGGGAGGTGAGCATTTGCTTACTACACCCCATTGTCACATCATATAGTCACACTTTATGCATGTCCTTCATGTTTTACATGCCTCATGACACCTAAGCACACTTAGTGGAGAATCTTGGAATTGATCTTGGATTAATAGGCTGAACCATCACTAAAATTCACTAATCATAATTAGTGAAATTTTGGCTCCAAAGTTTGGCTCCACAAATTCAATTTCAAATTCAAGTGAAATTTGAATTGAAATTCAAATTCTCCTCCAATTTTGTATGACACTTAGGCTATAAATAGAGGTCATGTGTGTGCATTTTTTAAACTTTGATCATTTGAAAATTAAACTTCAAATTTCAGAGCTCTTTTAGAGCACAAAATTTTGTGTTCTTCTCTTCCTCTCACCTCAGTCATCTCCTTCTTCCTCCAAGCTCTTATCCATGGCCTCCTATGGTAGTGAGCTTCTTCTAGACTCATCTTCTCCTTGAAGTGGTGTCTCCTCTCTCTCTTCCTTCTCCATTCCGCTACCATTCATCTTCCAAGAAACAAAAGAATCCATTGATGAAGAAGATCCTAGGCCTACAAGCTCTAATGGAGCTTACATCAGCTTGAGCCTCGATGATCACTGAAGGACTGCATGATATGGAAGTTTTAATGCTTAAACATTTGTTGCTATTAGATAAATGCATGAGGTATTTTATCAATTAGTTTTTAGGGAGGGGGTTGGGGCAAATGTTCGTTATTACATTCGGCGGGGGGAATATGGCATGTGTGCCACAAAATTGTTACAGGTGTTGTGGGGCATGTAATACTGTATTTTGTATATCATGTACTTATTTTACTGGTCTGGGATTGCCAAATCTTGTGTCATAACCTCAGGCTGTTTTATTAAATATTTTATTCTTTGCTGTGAAGAAAAAAAAATTTGAAGTGTGCACCTTCAATATAAGGTTCTCTTGGGTTTGCTGAGGTTTGATTTAAGTTGAATCAGGTTGTGAACTTGGGTGGTGGCTTCCTATTCAGTGTGTTTAGTTTGAGGTTTGATTTAAGTTGAATCAGGTTGTGGACTTCAGTGATGGCTTCCTATTCAGTGTGTTTAGTTTAGATGATGAAAATAAAAATAATAAAAATAAAAGATAAATTTTTGAATTAAAATAGAATATAAAAGATATGAATCTCAAAAAATACAAATGTTTTCTCCAATATTATTTCTCCTTCAACAACAATCAAACCTACAAGACACTGATTTCGGTGGTTAAAGTAATATCGCTGGAAGCTTTATACAAGTTAACTAGGATGCTTTTGTCACAGGGAATATAGTTGGGTTTACTGATGTTTGAAAAAAAATTGGGTTTACTGTTTTTACAAGATGTGATGCGCAGAAGTTAAGGCCCAATTTATTGTCTTGAATTTTTTTCAAGAAACAAGACCAATTTCTTTGGAGTTGACTAATATAAATGCAGCCTCCAAAGCTCCAACTCAGTTGATTTTCTTATCGATAGCAAGACTTTCAAAAATTCCAATTCTATTAGAGGGAAATATAGGCCCAAACATTTTCCAGACTTTCAACATCACGTTTATCTGAAACCCAATAACATAATGAGAGACCCTCTTTTTCCTAAACTACGATATTTATAGATATAGCTATAAATTGCTTCTGACCAGTAACATCCACAAAAACATTATAAACACCTAAGAAAAACCAAACTGAAAATCACCGTTTTGCTAGTGACAATCATAGAGATATCCACTGAAATTAAGACTCAATTTGTTACCCTTTTCAGCCATAGTCCATCATGCATATCCAGCCATTCCAACAGTGGAGCTCACCCGATTTGCCTTATGAGAAACTGGTGTTGTCATTGCCTTCGTGAAGTACATGTAATAGTATACGTTAAGAATCATGGTTGCAACAACGAAAACCGCTCCGGCAATGAAGACACCTTTCCGCAAGGCTTCACATGAGAAGTTATGAGCATAAATCATTCCACGGTATTTGGTGTGGTAGGCATTCTTGGTTGCACCTGCTATCAAGCAAGCTTCTGCTACCAGAAAAGTGACCCTGGGAAAGCATTAAATGTACACATGAAACTCAAAGATTCAATGTGAGTTGTCGGGACCAAGAAGCTTAACATGAATAAAGACATAAAAACCACATATTGTAGAGTAAAAAAATATTTTTAAGCTGGTTACCTTTGACCAAATTTATAGGCAAAAGGATGAGGGGTTATGTAGGTTATAAATCAAACAATTAAACCGTTAGAGATGGGGCAAATGATGAAATCTCCAATGATTAGTTTCACTAGAGTAACAAAAGCATACATTTGAAGCATATAATATTCCTAATCCTACCACAATATTTTAGCTTCTTCAATATCAGCTGCTAAGACAAAATAGAAATTCTCGGGTAAGAATTAAGAATTCTTACCAAGAAGAAAGAAAATATATAATGGACCACGCTCGATTTACCCCAGGTGTTAAGGGCCTCCCAAAGCACATGCACTTTGTCACTCCCATTAGCAGTGATTCACCAGAAAGAAGAAACAGGAAAGCGCCCACTCCATAACCAGTGGCAACATCTGAACTATAGCTGCAGAATGTTTCATTTGTTCCTTCAATTTTGTGCATGGTTCCCTGTCAAGCAAGAGCAAATAAAAAAGGGTCAAGTTATTAATAACAAAATGTATATAGCACCTCACATTTAAAAAACACTGACTTTAAAAATATTAACTGAACGGTATCAGAAGTATATGCAGCAATATACTACGTCTCGACTTCCCATTATGCAAGTGTGGCAGTGTTTTATAGGGTGATAAATTCACTACGACTCTGAATTTCAGTGCTGGAAATGCTCTTGAAAAGAAGTATTTTATTGTTTTTACATATTATTTCCCTTTGACATACTTTTACAGTTATTCAGAACCCATACCAATTTACAATAAACCAGGTAACGGAGCCACCAAAACTCCCTTACAGGATGTTGTCTGCAGTGAACATTTCACTACTTTTGGCATTTAACACAACAAGCTCTAAAGTCACATAATGGTTACAAACATACACATACAGAGGAAAAGGGAGAAACAACAGATGTTATACCAAAAGTGAGGAAGATAGATACAAGCTCTTTGGAAGTCAACAAAAAGAATGCAGAAGTATCATCAGACAGGTTATTGTGTGTTATAATAAGGGACATGCAGTCACTCCTGTGCTACATCAATATGATCTTTCCTTAGTTATTCTAGCACCAGGCTCACTATGTGGCTCCAGCACTTGAAGGTGTTATTTTATAACCAGTTATTAACAATAGATCTACAAGAGCTTTCAACAACGAATTCAGGATCGACCCAAAGATAATGCAACTAAAGCCTATGCTTTAGGCCCACCAACAAAATAATATTTACTATTGGTTTTTATAAAGTAAAAAAGATCACATATGTTGACAAAAAGTCTCAACATATAATTCTTTCTTTTAAAGTAAAAAATTTTCTCTTTAAATTTGGTTTAGGCCTCTCTCAACGTTGGGCCGGCCCTGACAGCCATAGATTGGCTTTCCTGTTCACATTGAAGGAGGAGTGAGAGAAAAACGCCCACACAGCATGAAGGGCAACAAGAACTGTGCTAAGTATAAAACTGAGTTTTTCCAAGGATCAGATGCACTGATTATGGTGATTATGAAGAGGTAGTTACCGAAATTAAACAAACAAATCACTTGCATCAAATACCAGGAAGAATTAGCGAAATTCACACCTAAGGCAAAACATAAAACTCAGACACAAAATTTAACATATAGATAGATCTATGTCAAATTGTCAAGCAACGATGTTCTTAGCATAAAAACAATAACGTGTGACGAGGAAGACAAATAAAAGTGAATAAAAAAAAAACCTTAGCAATGTAACTTTAAACTAAAGGGTTTAAGAGAGAGAGAGAGAAAGCGGCTTACGACGCTTCTTCTTCTCTCGGCGGCAATGGCGAACCCGAAAGCGACCAAGCACAGAACCACGACCAAGAGGTGCACGAGAGTGGACCCTCTTCCCTCTGCCATCTCTAGCTGCTAGAGAAAGCCTGCTTCACTGTCTATGCTAAATGAGTTTGTTTGATTGTTTGACTAGATGAGAGAGGGGGGGGGGGAGAGGGAAGTAGAAAACTTGTGAACTGTGAACAAAGTGAGTGGAGAGAGAGAGAATGTTGGACCCACGCGTTAATGGAGGGAGTGTATCATACTTTCGGTTTGAAGGGTACGGAATGAATATTGATAATACGTGTTAAATAGCCAGAGAGGAATGCCGGTTCATGTCACGCGCCAGGTCCTGGTATTATTTGCGAAGCAACCACGAATTTTGATTATTAAGGTCGTGTTTAGTTTAGAACAGAGAATCATAGACATTTGAGAAATATAGGAGAAATTTTTAAATCAATAATGTGTAAGAGGTGTTCATCTTATAGAATAAAGTATATTTTTTTCTTGGATATTATTTTTCTTCTTCAAAATAAATACATCTTAAAAAGACTTAATTGTAAAATTGATTCCTTAATTACTTAGAGTATTTAAAATGATTGTCTAATGTGAATAAGGAAGACATCTAATTTTTGGTTGATCACAATTGACAACCGTTGGATTAATCTCATCTTTATATTAGTATGGTGCACCCTCCACACATAATTCCTTCTCCCTTTTGTCTTCTATATTTGCATCTCTAGTACCTCCTTTCTTCCCACCATTGTCGACCTCAACTCCTTCCTTGTCATTCTCTCTAGTGAGCCCTAATTTGTCCACACCCGCAACTCCCCCTCTTTCCTTGACAACTTGTTGGATTGAGCACTTATCACTAGGCCAAAAGTTATAGCTGATAGTCCAGGTGTAACTCTTTCAAGTCAAGAGCGTAACAGCCCTACCGTCATGAATTGACTATGACTTGACCCACCTGGGCCTCCATCATGGGACAATTGATGTCATAGCCCGACAAACAATCCCCCCTTCAGTAATTGTCCCACTGGGAATCGAACTCATGACCTTAGCTCTGATACCAATTGTGGGATTGAGCGCTTACCACTAGGTCGAAAGCTATAGCTAATAGTCAGGGTGCAACTCTTTCTACTTAAGAGCGTAACAGCCCAAGCGCCACCAGTTGACTATGACTTGACCTACTTGGGCCTTCGCCATGGGACAATTGATACCACAACCCGGCAAACATGGCTAACTCTAATTGGCCCAATCTAATGACATTGTCGTCATCGACTTCTGCTACAGTTCCCTCTCCTCGACGATGATGCCTACGTCAGAGATAAACAAGTTGTTTGGATAAGCCACAATGATGACGATGGTTTCCATGTCGTCGCCTACAAAATTTAGGACTTCACTGATGTGCGACAATTGTGGCTCAAAAGAGTGGTGCCTCCTTTACTACCTTTGGGTTTGTGGCATGAATCGTCGCATCTATGTCCTTTGCTTCCACCTTTTGTTCTTTTGCCCCTCCTACTTCGAGTTATTAGAGAAAGGGATTTGGGGAAGAAGGGGGAGAAGGGAGTGGAGGAGGCTTAGTGAGTGACAATGGCATTCGTGATCGTGATGGGTCGTGACTGAAGAAGGATGGCGATGGTGGTTGGCTGCAATGACAGTGAAGGAGCCATAGGAGAGGAAGAGAAAGAGACTAAGAGAGGAAAGTTATGGTGTGGAGGGTCTACAATAAGAATGTGTCTTAGATTAATCTAATGGCTCTTAAAAATGATACATGGTAGATCACTTGATGGTGGTCCACCCTAGACACCGTCATTTAAAATTTATATAAAAGTTCAATTTAGTTTTCCAATTTTTAAAAAATTCAATAAGATATTTTAATTGTTAAAAACACTATAACTATGTTATTTTCGTTCAATTGTTTCCTAACACCATCAAGTTACAAGTTTCAATGGTTTAAATTTATAATTATCTTTTATTTTAGTCCTTTAAAAAATGTTTAATTTTAGTCTTTTAAAAATTTAATTTTTTTGTTGCAATCTTGTTATCAAGTTTTTTATTTTAGTCCATTAGTAGTGTAATCGTGATAGGACAATCATGTGATTTTTTTGTGGTTTTAAATCCTTGTTTATTCAAAATTATTGATGACATTAGACTACTTGATGAGATTTAATTTCAACATTGTTATTACCTCATCGACTAACTGATGTGCCATCATTTTCTTCTATTTTCTAAACCCTTTTTGCATCATTTTAATTATTGATTGGTCTTAATTGTCAATTAATTAGGCAGTTTTATTATTTGGGCTCATTTAGCTAATTTGATGTTTTTAATCTAATTTCAGGAATTAATGAAACATTGGGCTTAATCCGGATTTTGGTTGTGGACTTGAAGAGGGCAAATAAAGCAGCGCTTACCTTAGTTAATTTCTAATTAGGAAATTTCGCAATTTTATTTTATGTTGTTCAGTGTTTATTTCGTTTTGGGCCAGAGTATTGTAATAGGGCCCAGTGACTTTGAGTGACTCTTTTTAAATAGCTGCCTTGGGATTCGTGCAGGGCATTCTGTTATGCTATTTTCATTATTCAGAGCTTTGGTTTTAGGTTTTCACATTTTTCTGTTCCCTTGTTACGGTTTTCGTTCTTAATGCAAATTTCCGTTTTCTGCTTCTAATTACGAGTTCATTCTTGCTTCTTCTTCTACTTTCATTTACGTTTCTGTCTCATTTACGTTTTTGTTCATTTACGTTTCTGCTTCATGTTTCATTTGCGTTTTCTGTTTGAATCCATGGAAGGCTAGATTTTCTGGTGTTGTTTCCTTTTGAGGACGAAGCCCAACTCTCTTTGAGGTTTCGCTTGTAATGTGGTTCCCTGGCAGTTTTCCCTTCACCAGTTATCCCAAATTCGTGAATATTAATCAGTGCACGCTTCGTGTTCGATTAATTGCCTCTGAGCCTAACTTGCGTTCATGCTTAATGGAAGAAGGGCTAACTGGTGTATGTGGTGCCTAATCACGTATTGACAACCCTAAGTTGATTTTCGCTTGTCATACCCTAATTTCGTCCGGGGACCTTTGCTTGGTGGCATGCAACTTGTGTTTGGTCATTTTGAGGTGCTTGGCACCCATCATTAGGCAATTTGTGAAATTCCGTGACGTTCCGGAAATCAAAAGAAAATATTGATGCACAATCCGTAAGGTTCCGTGACACACCGGAAATCAAAAGGAAGCATCGTTGCACAAATAGTGAGGTTCCGTAACATTCCGTAAGTCAAAAAAGGGGATGATTATGTAATCTGCAAGGTTCCGTAACATTACGGAAAGAAAACAAGTATCGTTACGAAATTCGTAAGTTTCCGTAACTTTACGAAAAAAGAATCACCAAAAAAAAGGCAGGGGGTGTATTTAGTAAAAATGGGGGTGCAAATAGCAACCAAGCCCACTTGGGCCCTCCAGAAGATTCCTCCAGAAAGCTGTTGCTTCTGGAGGAAGCAACCTTGCTCGCCTGGGCGAGCTGGGTGGCAAGCTTCTCCCCCAATTTTCTATAAATAGGGGGAGAAGTGAAGTAGAAAAGGGTCCAGCCTCTTAGGCACTTCTCTCTCTCGAAATAGCTGAGGAAAATTAGTTCCGTGAAGAAAATCCAAGCCGAGGCACTTCCGTAACGTTTCCGTAATGTTTCCGTGAGTAATTACGCGAAGGTTCTCGACCGTTCTTCAAGATTCATCGTTCGTTCTTCGTTTTCTTCAGTCTTCAATGGGTAAGTACCTCAAACCAAGCTTTTCAATTCATTCTATGTACCCGTGGTGGTCCACATTTTGTTTCATGTATTTTTATTCTCGTTTTCATTTACTTTTTATACCCCTTTTTGACGTGCTTAAGCCATTTATTTAAGTCATTTCTCGCTTAATCTAAAAATAAAAATAAATTTCCACCGATCGTTTGAATTGTATCATCCGTTAATTTCGGTTAAAATGAATTCCGACCGTTCGGTCGTGCCGTAAGCACGTTGGAAATCAAAAAAGAGGTAAAATAATAATATAATAATAAAAAAATACCTTTTAGTAAAATAAAGCGAAAAATCAATCGGACGTTTTCTCTTTGGGATTTCTCATTCTTAATTGAATTGACTAATTACTAAAGTGAAACTAAGGCTAAAATCAACTCGCCTAGTCAAGCTCGTCCACAAAAATAGGATTTTGAAAAGTTTATCATTTCTGTTTCTTACTAAATAAGATCGATCATTTTTAAGGTCCAACGCCTTAAAATGATCACCTTTCAAGTAAAAAAGAATCACTTGATTCACGCATAAGAAAGAACTACGTAGGTCTGATTTCCTTACCACAATTGAGGAATACGTAGGAGCAAAGGGAAACACCCTTGTCGACCACAAAAAAGAGGAAAAATATAAAAAGGTTGTAAAAGATATAAGAACGTAAAAGGGAACGTAAAAATCTAAGTCATGTTTGCACATTCGATTAAAGGCTGCCGTCTCTTATGACGGACGTGTGGGGTGCTAATACCTTCCCCATGCGTAAATACAACTCCCGAGCCTTTCACTTAAAAGTTCGCAGATCGCATCTTTTTCGATTTTTTTGACGTTTTCCTCAAATAAACGTTGGTGGCGACTCCGCGCGTATTCCTTTCGTGGAACACGCATCCCGCGAGTCACGCGTTGCCCTCCCGCCGAAGGGTAGGTTGCGACAGTTGGCGACTCCACTGAGGACTATTTTTAGAGAGTTAGGCCATTTAATCTTGTGCAATGTTTAATCATGACTTTCTCCCTTGTTGGTTTCCCTTTATTTTTTATGTTCTTGTGTATATAAACTCTTTGTTGCTTTTAGTGCATTTTAACATGTATGCATGAGGTAAATATTTATTCATTTGATGCACACAAACACCAACACTATTTGCACACACTGTGAGTTAAAAAAAAAAGGGGCCCTATACCCGGGTTCATGGGAACATAAGGAGCGGAGGTGAATCTGTGATCATGCTAGGTCTCCGACTTGCTTGATTACAGTGAACCCTCATCTAGAGTTTTTCTCTTTGAAAACATATTGTTGCTAGTAGTCCCTACTGCTGCTGTATGTTCTTCGAAGGGGATGATACCTCTAGAAACCATCAAGAGAGATATGACTGCCTTGGGGGTTATCACTAAAAGCCTAGTTAGCTCTCTCCCTTATAGGTCCCTTAAATAGGGGCACGGAGCAAACACGCTGTGTGCCATTTTTCCACACTGCCATGCATAAGTATCATATACCTTTTTGCTTATATTCAGTAAGTATTGTCATACTATGTACATTCCCGTATTGCACCTTTTGCATATGCATCGCACACGGGTTCTGTCTTGATCCCCTCTATAGACAAATCAACCGAGGGTCCGGGTCACCGTCTTAAATACATACGTTGGGGCACTTTGCTACCCCTAGACGTTGTGTCTAAGAAGGAGACAGTTTCTCGGGCTCCCGCATTCCTAAATTACATCTGTGTCATATGCATTCCTTCATGCATTCATCCATTCCACCCATGAGATATCAGGAGTTTTGATTTGCACCAGCTTTTTGTCTCACTTTAGTAAGCATGGGGACAAATCAAACCGGCAAGAGGTTTTACCAAGTCAAGGTTAAAGGCCTAGATACCACCAGCATCAAGGAATTAGGGCGGTTGATGGAACCTCTCCAAATGCAAGCCTTCCGCAAGACTTACGGAAAGATCTTAGATTTGACCATAGCAGAGGTATCCATAGAGGCCATTGCGTCACTCACCCAATACTACGACCAGCCTTTGAGATGCTTCACGTTCGGAGACTTCCAATTGGTACCGACCATTGAAGAATTTGAGGAGATTCTAGGATTTCCTCTCGGGGGAAGAAAACCATATCTTTTCTCCTGGTATCTCCCCTCTTTGAGCAGAATTGCAACTGTGGTCAAAGATTCAGCAAGAGTTTGGACCGCGTAAAACAAACTCTAAACGGCATAGCGGGCCTACCACGGAAGTACCTAGAAGACAAGGCGAGGGATATGGCAAATCAAGAAGATTGGGTCTCGTTTATGGATGTGTTAGCATTGCTAATCTTTGGGGTTGTCCTCTTTCCAAACGTAGATGGTTTGGTGGACCTAGCCGCGATCGACGCCTTTCTTGCATACCACCATAGCAAGGAAAGCCCGGTGGTAGCTGTCTTGGCAGATTTATTTGACACATTTGACCGAAGGTGCGAGAAAAGTAGCGCACGGATCATCTGTTGCTTGCCCGCTCTTTGTGTTTGGTTGGTTTCACACCTGTTCCAGCAAGACACGAGGCATCCATGTCCGCTCCAAAGCCATCACTCGTGTGCTGAAAAGAGAAGAATAGATTGGGACCAGCTCTTGGCTGGGATAGGAGGTAGAACAATCAGTTGGTTCCCCCGATGGAAGGAAGGAAAGGAGGGAGTCCTTTTCTCATGTGGAGGGTACCCAAACATTCCGCTGATAGGAATGAGGGGTTGTATTAACTACAATCCCGCGCTCGCTATAAGACAACTAGGGTACCCCATGAGGGTAGCACCGATGGAAGAAAGCATGTCTCCTTTCCTTGTGAGAGATTTTGGTGCGCAAAATTTCAAGGCTATACAAAGAATCCATAAGGCATGGGAAACCCCGTTAAGGAAAGATCAAGAACTTAGGGGAATTCGTAATGGCATCATTGGTGGTTATCATGAATGGCTGAAAGTTCATATACGAGGTTTAGATTGGCTCGTCAAGTTAAAAGTCATCCGCGAAGACAGTTTCGAAGCACCGGAAGAAGACGAAGAAGTCCAAGCTCTCAAAAAAGAGTTAGGAAAGGCAAAACTTGCCAAGGAGAAGTTCAAGTTAGCCACTACACACATCCGGAAGGAGTGTGCCGAATTACGGGAAGAGAATGCAACTACCGCAAGAGCCCTTGAACAAGAGACCAAGAGGGCTCGCAAGGAAGAGTATGGCCGTAACAAATTTCGCGAAGCTCTGTGGGGTAGCAACAATGAACTCAAGCTGCGAAGGGAAGAGAGGGACCAGTCGCGAGCACATAGCATGGTCTTGAAAGAGGAGTAAGTTGCCTGTTCAAGGTCCAAAAGGAGCTTGTCTCAGCGTTTATGCGAGACAGAGACCAACATGCTAGCTATCATCGCCAAGTACCAAGAAGAGTTAAGTCTAGCCACGACCCACGAGCATAGGGTCGCGGATGAGTATGCCCAAGTATATGCGGAAAAAGAGGCTAGAGGAAGGGTGATCGACTCTTTACACCAAGAGGCAACCATGTGGATGGATCGGTTTGCTCTTACCTTGAACGGGAGTCAAGAACTTCCCCGATTGTTAGCCAAGGCCAAGGCAATGGCGGACACCTACTCCGCCCCCAAAGAAATTCATGGGCTTCTCGGCTATTGTCAGCATATGATAGACTTAATGGCCCATATAATTAGAAACCGCTAGGAAACTTGTATGGTCTCTCAGATCTTGACCAGATACGACTTTCTGAAATAAAATGAGTTGGTCCCATGTTTCTACTCCAAAAAGCTTGTGCGAATCAAATCACTCCTGCATTTTATCTCTAGCATGCATTCTTTCTTTCTTTACCCACTCCTCACGTTTGGTTTTTTAGGGAAAAACACCATAACTAAACGCGCCACAAGGCATCCCTATCGCACCAGATCCAAATCTAGAACAATGGGTGATCAAGAGGAGACACAGGAACAGATGAAAGCCGACATGTCGGCTCTGAAAGAACAGATGGCTTCCATGATGGAGGCCATGTTAGGAATGAGGCAGCTCATGGAGAAAAACGTGGGCACCGCTGCCGCTGTCAGTTCGGCTGCCGAAGCAGACCTAACTCTCTTGGCTACCGCGCGCCATCCTCCCTCAAACATAGTAGGACGGGGAAGGAACACGCTGGGGCATGACGGCAACCCTCATCTGGGATACAACCGAGCGGCTTACCCTTATGGATTGCCGCCCAACTACTCACCACCCGTCCTGCAAGACGATGCGGGCCATATTACTTCTCCCGTCCTTGAAAGAGAGCCTCCTCAACAGCCTGACGAGGTCCACGAAGACCCTCAAGACTATGCTCGAAGGGATGTCGAGTTCTATCCCCCGATCCCCGAAGGGCCGGCACCCAGCACGTTGCCTCAGCCCAACATCACGACACAACCAATAGTTTTGTCCATGGAAGGACCACCCCCGGCAACTGAAGAAAGGAGGAAGCTCGATCTCCTCGAGGAGAGACTGAGGGCCGTGGAAGGATTTGGTGACTATCCGTTCGCAGACATGACGGATCTCTGCTTAGTACCCGATGTTGTTATCCCTCCGAAGTTCAAAGTACCGGACTTCGACAAGTATAAAGGGACAACTTGTCCCAAGAACCATCTCAAGATGTACTGTCGCAAGATGGGCGCACACTCTAAGGATGAGAAGCTATTAATACACTTTTTTCAAGATAGCTTGGCCGGAGCCGCAGTAGTTTGGTACACTAATTTGGAAGCTTCCCGTATCCGTACTTGGAAGGATCTGATTACTGCCTTCTAAGGCAATATCAGTATAATTCCGATATGGCTCTCGATCGCACTCAGCTGCTGAATATGTTCAAGAAAGAGGGCGAAACCTTTAAAGGATACGCACAGCGGTGGAGAGACCTGGCAGCACAAGTGGCTCCTCCCATGGTCGAGAGAGAGATGATCACTATGATGGTAGACACTTTGCCAGTGTTCTACTATGAGAAGCTAGTAGGTTACATGCCGTCCAGCTTCGCGGACCTAGTGTTCTCCGGGGAAAGAATCGAGGTAGGATTGAAAAGAGGAAAGTTCGATTACGTTTCCTCCACGAGTGCGAATGCCAAAAGAATCGGGACAACGGGGGCAAAAAGGAAGGAAGGAGATGCCCATGCTGTCTCTTCAACGCCCGCATGGGTCAAACCCCCGCAGCCACCTCATGGTACCCATCAGTACGCGCAACATCACCCGAGCTTCTCGGCTCACACCGGGAACGCCTCTAGTTCAGCACCTGTGCAGCCTAAGGCACCCACCCAGAGGGAAGCTCCCCAAGTTCCAACTCCGAACACAACTCGCCCGCCCGGCAATTCCAACGCAATAAGGAACTTCCCTCCGAGGCCATTTCAAGAATTCACCCCACTCCCAATGACGTATGAAGACCTCTTGTCGTCCCTCATCGCCAACCAATTGGCCGTGGTAACTCCCGGAAAAGTCTTCCAACCCCCTTTCCCAAAGTGGTATGACCCTAACGCAACTTGCAAGTACCATGGGGGTGCCCCGGGGCATTCCATTGAAAAATGCTTGGCCTTTAAACACAAGGTCCAACATTTGATAGATGCTGGATGACTGACTTTCCAAGAGGATCGGCCCAATGTGAAAACCAACCCGCTCGCCAATCATGGAGGGGGAGCGGTTAATGCCGTTGAGTCCGATAGGCCGCGCAGGTCTAAACCTTTAAGGGATGTGGCAACCCCTAGGAGGTTTATCTTTGAGGCCCTACAAAAGGGAGGTGTGATTCCCCATAGTGGGCGTAAGGAGGATTCCTGTTTGCTGCATTCCGGCGAGCTGCATGACATGGAAACGTGCTTGGGAGTAGAGGAATTGTTACAGCGGATGATAGATCAAGGTCGACTGGAAGTTGGCAGTGAAGGAAGAGAGGAGCAGCACATATGCATGCAGTCCACGGATGGGAGCACTGTTGCGAAGCCCAAACCCTTGGTGATATACTTCACCAAGGGCACAGCTTCGCAAAAGCCCGGACACCCCTTGGCAGCTAAACCTGTCCCTTTCCCGTACCAAAATAGCCACGCAGTCCCATGGAGATATACACCTCCGAGGGGGAAGGAAGAAGAAGCCACCGACGTTAGCTCGTTGTCGGCTAAGGTAACAAATATCACGGGACTGAGTGGTGTGACCCGTAGCGGTCGTGTGTTTGCACCCCCGGACCTACCAGTCCAACCCGCGAACGTCAAGGGGAAAGCAAAAGTTGTGGAGGAACAAGATGATGAAATACCCTTCGCTTCGAATAAAGATATTCCGGCAAAAGGTCTTCCGGAGAAAAAGGATGGTAAAAAGGAGGTGTCGCTAGAGGAAGCTAGCGAGTTCCTCCGTATAATTCAGCAGAGCGAATTCAAGGTTATCGAGAAGCTCAACAAAACCCCAGCCAGGGTCTCGCTGTTGGAGTTACTTATGAGCTCCGAGCCTCATCGGGCTCTGCTAGTAAAAGTTCTGAACGAGGCCCACGATATCTCGGTAGAAGGTTTCGGAAGGCTGGTCAATAATATCACTGCCAACAACTATCTCGCCTTCGCCGAAGAAGAAATCCCCGCCGAGGGGAGAGGGCATAATAAAGCTTTGCACGTATCAGTCAAGTGTATGGACCATATCGTAGCCAAGGTGCTCATCGATAATGGTTCCAGTTTAAACGTGATGCCTAAGAGCACTTTGGAGAAATTACCATTCAATGCTTCCCACCTAAAGCCGAGTTCAATGGTGGTTCGTGCCTTCGACGACACCCGCCGAGAGGTTAGGGGAGAGATCGATCTCCCAGTACAGATAGGCCCTCACACCTGTCAAGTTACCTTCCAAATAATGGATATTAACCCCCCCTACAGCTGTCTGTTGGGGCGTCCGTGGATCCACTCAGTGGGAGTTGTTCCCTCTACACTCCACCAAAAGTTGAAATTCGTTGTGGAAGGGCATCTGGTCATCGTATCAGGCGAGGAAGACATCTTGGTGAGCTGCCCATCCTCTATGCCTTATGTGGAGGCCGCAGAGGAGTCATTAGAAACCGTTTTCCAGTCTTTCGAGGTGGTAAGCATTTCCTCCGTGGATTCCTTCTCTGGGCAAGCTTGCCTGTCCGATGTAGCAGTAATGATGGCCCGAGTTATGTTGGGGAACGGTTATGAACTCGGAATGGGTTTAGGCAAAGACAACGGCGGCATAACTAGCCTGATAAATGCCAAAGGAAATCGTGGGAAGTATGGGTTAGGCTATAAGCCCACTCAGGCAGATATAAAGAGAAGCATCGCGGGAAGAAAGAGCGGTAGTCAAAGCTCGCGGTTGAGACAAGAAGGTGAAGGAAGCCCATCCTGCCACATAAGTAGGAGCTTTATAAGCGCGGGTCTGGGGGACGAAGGTCAAGTGGTCGTGATATATGAAGATGATGTTCCGAGTACATTGGATTTGGTACGACTATGCCCTCCTGATTTCCAGCTGGGAAATTGGCGAGTGGAAGAACGCCCCGGCATTTACGCGACGAGCATAATGTAAACCTTTACGGTTTTAAAAGCTCTATAGTTGGGCCTAGGCTTTAGAGTTTTTCTTTTGTTAAGGCTTTGTGTCTTTTGTTTTTGAATTTATAATACAAGGATCTTTCTTCATCTGTTCCTACATCTCTACCCATTCTCATCCATTTGCACTTCTTTATTTTTAAAATGGCAGATCCGATGACGAGTCCCTCGAAGGTTCTAATACCTGGGACCCGCCTATCAACTTCGAGCAAGAAACGAATCAAACGGAAGATGAAGGGAACGAGGATGTGGGACTTCCCCCGAAATTAGAAAGGATAGTCGCCCATGAGGACCAAGAAATGGGGCCTCATCAAGAAGAAACAGAACTAGTAGACTTGGGAATTGGCAGTGGAAAAAGGGAAGTAAAGATAGGCACAGGTATTACCGCACCTATTCGTTAAGAATTAATAACTCTTCTAAGAGACTACCAAGACATCTTTGCTTGGTCGTACCAAGATATGCTTGGTTTGAGCTCTGACATTGTACAACACCGATTACCTCTAAATCCTGAGTGTTCCCCGGTAAAGCAGAAACTGAGAAGGATGAAGCCCGAAACATCCTTGAAGATAAAAGAAGAAGTGAAGAAGCAATTTGACACTGGTTTTTTGGCCGTCGCTCGGTACCCAGAATGGGTTGCCAACATTGTACCGGTCCCTAAGAAGGATGGGAAAGTACGAATGTGTGTTGATTATCGGGACCTGAATCGGGCCAGTCCCAAGGATAATTTTCCCTTACCACACATCGATATCCTCGTAGATAATACGGCCAATTTCGCTTTATTTTCCTTCATGGATGGTTTCTCCGGTTACAATCAGATAAAAATGGCGCCAGAGGATATGGAAAAGACTACCTTCGTCACCCTGTGGGGAACATTCTGTTACAAGGTGATGTCCTTTGGACTCAAGAATGCTGGGGCAACTTATCAACGGGCCATGGTAGCTTTGTTCCATGATATGATGCACCAAGAGATTGAGGTCTACGTGGACGACATAATTGCTAAATCTAAATCCGAGGAAGAACACCTTGTCAACCTGCGGAAGTTGTTCGAAAGGCTTAAGAAATATCAATTAAGGTTGAACCCCACCAAGTGTACCTTTGGGGTCAAATAAGGGAAATTGCTTGGTTTCATTGTAAGCCAGAAAGGGATAGAGGTAGACCCCGAAAAGGTGAAGGCTATCCTTGAGATGCCGGAACCCCGTACAGAGAGGCAAGTCCGAGGTTTCCTGGGACGCTTGAATTATATTGCCAGATTCATATCGCAGCTCACCGCCATTTGTGAGCCATTGTTCAAACTCTTACGCAAAAACCAAACTGACCGCTGGAATGAGGGTTGCCAAGAGGCTTTCGGAAGGATCAAGAAGTGCCTCATGAATCCCCCTGTGCTTATGCCACCAGTACCTGGAAGGCCTCTCATCTTGTACATGACAATCTTGGACGAGTCAATGGGGTGCATGCTGGGGCAACATGACGAATCCGGAAAGAAAGAGCGCGCTGTTTACTACCTAAGTAAGAAGTTCACGACCTGTGAAATGAATTACTCCTTGCTTGAAAGAACGTGTTGTGCTTTAGTATGGGCATCCCATCGCCTAAGGCAGTACATGCTGAGCCATACTACCTGGTTGATATCCAAGATGGACCCAATCAAGTACATCTTTGAAAAGCCAGCTCTCACAGGACGAATCGCCCGGTGGCAAGTCCTGCTATCCGAGTTTGATATAGTTTACGTCACCCAAAAGGCGATAAAAGGAAGCGCCTTGGCAGATTATTTGGCTTAGTAGCCTCTTAACGACTATCAGCCTATGCATCCCAAATTCCCGGATGAGGACATCATGGCCTTGTTTGAGGAAAAATTGGACGAAGATTGGGACAAATGAACCGTATGGTTTGACGGAGCGTCGAATGTTCTAGGCCATGGCGTTGGAGCAGTATTGGTCTCTCCGGACAATCAATGTGTACCTTTCACAGCCAGGCTAGGATTCGACTACACCAACAACATGGCCGAATATGAAGCATGTGCCCTGGCCGTCCAGGCAGCGATTGACTCCAATGTCAAACTACTCAAGGTGTACGATGACTCAGCGTTGGTAATCCATCAGCTGAGAGGGGAATGGGAAACTAGAGATCCCAAGCTGATACCCTACAAAGCCTATATCAAGGAATTGGCTAAGACCTTTGATGAGATCTCCTTCCACCATGTTCCCCGGGAGGAAAATCAGATGGCGGATGCGCTTGCTACTTTGGCGTCTATGTTCCAGCTAACGCCGCACGGGGATCTACCATACATTGAATTCTGGTGTCGTGGCAAACCTGCGCATTGTTGCCAAGTAGAAGAGGAGCGGGACGGTAAGCCTTGGTATTTCGACATCAAGCGATATGTCGTAAGCAAAGAATACCCACCAGAGATTGCCGACAATGATAAAAGGACATTGAGAAGATTGGGGGCCAGCTTCTTCATGAGCGGAAGCATACTATATAAGAGAAACCACGACATGACACTCCTGCGGTGCGTGGATGCCAAAGAGGCGAACCACATGATCGAGGAAGCCCATGAGGGCTCGTTTGGAATGCACACCAACGAGCATGCTATGGCCAGAAAGATCCTAAGGGCAGGTTATTACTGGCTTACCATGGAAAGTGATTGTTGTGTCCATGTAAGGAAATGCCACAAATGTCAAGCGTTCGCAGACAATGTCAATGCTCCACCGCATCCTCTGAATGTCATGTCCACCCCTTGGCCTTTCTCCATGTGGGGGATAGATGTCATCGGGGCCATTGAGCCCAAGGCCTCGAATGGTCATCGCTTCATCCTCGTAGCGATAGATTATTTCACCAAGTGGGTCGAGGCGGCCTCCTACACCAATGTCATGAGGGGTGTGGTGGTCAGGTTCATTAAGAGAGAGATCATCTGCCGATATGGTTTGCCAAGGAAGATTATCACGGACAACGGCACCAACCTGAATAACAAGATGATGGGGGAAATGTGCGAGGAGTTTAAAATCCAGCATCACAATTCCACGCCCTACCGACCAAAGATGAATGGAGCCGTGGAAGCGGCCAACAAAAATATCAAAAAGATTATCCAAAAGATGACCGTGTCGTACAAAGATTGGCACGAGATGCTCCCATTCGTGTTACACGGTTACCGAACTTCAGTACGAACGTCAACTGGGGCAACGCCGTTCTCATTGGTATATGGAATGGAGGTTGTGCTACCGTTTGAAGTAGAAGTCCCGTCATTAAGGATCTTGGCGGAATCCGGATTAAAGGAATCAGAGTGGGCTCAAACGCGCTATGACCAGCTCAACCTCATTGAAGGTAAGCGCTTAACGGCCATGAGTCATGGGCGCTTGTACCAGCAAAGAATGAAGAATGCATTCGACAAGAAGGTACGCTTGCGCAAGTTCCATGAGGGAGACCTTGTGCTAAAGAAAATGTCCCATGCTGTCAAGGACAATCGAGGAAAATGGGCCCCAAACTACGAAGGGCCTTTTGTTGTGAAGAGGGCTTTTTCCGGAGGAGCCCTGGTGCTTACCAACATGGATGGCAAAGAGCTACCTTCACCCGTGAACTCTAATGTCGTCAAGTGATATTATGCTTAGAATCTGGGGCAATTAAGGATGTCGCTGCATGTTCTTTATCTTTATGTGTTTTCTGGGTTTCCCCTAGGGATTCCCCGTCTACTGTATCTCTCGTTACAATTTTTCAAAGAAGTGAACGTGGGTTCGAGGCTTTAGTCCTCGCGTTGGTTTTAAACCTTGCGTTAATTTGTGATCACCTGAGCCCTTCCGCTCGGTTCATGGGATGCCCCAAGTGCTTAATTAAAATTGAACCTAAACCAACTTTCACTAAAATTTGCTGCGTTTGAAAACATTCATGCATACGCATACGCATGCATATTGTTGTGGTAAAACAGGGGTAGGATCATCTTGAGCTACCTTCTGGGGTAGAGACAAAGTTAAAACAGCAGAAACCAATCGAGGTAAGACAACGACGCGGTCGAGATTTGCCACACCTCGTTGTTTCCTACTTTCAGATACTTGGGGACGGACACAAAAGGAGGCTAGGGTCACTACCAATAGATCGTCGTCCTTAACCTAGCCCGGGACAAGCGGAAAGCGCTGCTGTAAAGCAGCCCAGTATCCTTTGAAATTATAGTAATTATTACTTTTGTTTGATGCCTAATCTATCCTGGGGAGTTTCGATCAGTACCTTACGGAGTGGCTGGCGGAGCATCAAAAGCTTTGGTCCCCTCACGCGAGCCATTCTCGTGTACAGTCGCCTCTTAAATCAATCGACCTTTTTTTTTTTAAAAAAAAAAGTGCAGGTTAGCTCGCCTGGGCAAGCAACCCCTGCACCAAAATATAAAAAATGAAGAAGGGGGACGTTTTTGCATTCAAAAACTTCTTTTCCCCCATTCAAAAGCAATACTCACGGAATTTACGATTTTGCAGTCCTAGGGTCACTATTTTTCGCATTTTTTGATTCCGTTTTGCGCTTTTATTCATCACCAACAAGTAAGTATTCCATCCTTAAGCTTTCTAGCGTTTCATTGGTGTATTTTGATCTCCTTTTGGTGCCCTAAATTGTGGGAATGTGCTCAAATATGTGGGGCAATTTTGGTTTGTTTTCTTGCTTGGTTGGGTTGAATTGGGGGTTTGTATGAGATGGCCCTAGGCCTATAATGTATTTTGAAGCAATGGGGCATGCCACATTGTCCCCGTTCTCTTGCTATTGATGCCTAAACGCGCGCCCACCAAGTGTTTGGTGAAATGCCTCAATGGCATTAGCGCGTGATTTTTGTAGGGAAACAACCTATGGGAGAATTTGGTTTGCACATGTTTCCTATTTTTTGGGACATGTATTCAGTTTCGTAAGGGCTAGAGTAATTGCCCCACATATATCCTAGGCCTAGGAACCAAAGTTTTTATGCAAGAGAACACAAGAGTGGGTGCATATTGGGTGAAGCTACCCTTTTTGGCCAGCAATCAGCTATGAGCCACGCTACAATAGTTTCCCTACGCCTAGATGTTTAGGAATTTTGTTCATCATAAACGTGTAGGTGTAGAATAAGTAGCAAAATACCTTTGGCAATTTACGCTTTGGGTATGGTAGCAAAATACTTGGATGTATGTACATGTAATTTTTGGTAGTCAAAATGTCTCACAAAAAATATATATATGTTGCATGTTATGTAAAGAAAATACCTTACAAAGATACCTTTTAATTTGAATGCAATTTTAGTCAGCAAAAGAAAATATACTTGAATTTGCATGCGGCTTTAGGTAGCAAAAACACTTGAATAAAGCATGAAATGTAGCACCTTATTGTGTAGGTAGCCAAGATTCATCACGAAGTTTGTGTATGTATAGGTATTAGAAATACCAGAATATGCACGTATGCAATTTTTGGTAGCCAAAGTGCTTTGAGTATGCATGTATGTAAATTTAGCAAAGGAAATGCATGTGATGTAGGTAGCAAATACACCTTGGAAGTACATATAAGTGATCTAGGTAACGAAGGTGCCTTGATTGTGTGTGGGTGCGTTTTTCTTAGTTAGAAGAATATCTTGTGCGAGTGAATGTTCGTAAGGAAGTATGTGCATGAGTTTGCTCTAAATTTACATTGATGTTTGTGTTTATCGGAGGAGGTTGTACGCCATTTTCGTTTTAAGAGTAGCATTTCTTGGTAAAAGTAACTTTCCAAATGTTTGCCTTCGCAGGAAATGGCCCCGAGGAAGCTTGCCTCAAAGAGGTCCAGGAAGGATAAAGCGGCTGAAGGAACCAGTTCCGCTCCCGAGTATGACAGCCACCGCTTTAGGAGAGCTGAACACCAGCAGTGCTTCGAGGCCATCAAGGGATGGTCATTTCTCCGGGAGCGACGCGTCCAGCTCAGGGACGATGAGTATACCGATTTCCAGGAGGAGATAGTTCGCCGGCGGTGGGCATCACTGGTTACCCCCATGGCCAAGTTCGACCCAGACATAGTCCTCAAATTTTATGCCAATGCTTGGCCTACGGAGGAGGGCGTGCGAGATATGAGATCCTGGGTGAGGGGTCAGTGGATCCCGTTCGATGCGGATGCTATCAGCCAGTTCCTGGGATATCCTTTAGTGCTGGAAGAGGGCTAGGAGTGCGAGTATGGCCAGAGGAGGAACCGGTCCGATGGTTTTGATGAGGAGGCCATCGCCCAGTTGCTGTGTATACCGGGGCAGGATTTTGCCCGGACTGCTGCAGGGAGGCGCGTGCGAATCATGCGCACCAACATGACCACCCTGACCCAGATATGGATGACGTTGCTGCTAAGCAACATCCTGCCCAGCGATCATAATTCCGACCTCCCTTTTCCGAAGTGTCAGCTGGTGTATGCCATCCTGACACAGATGAGTATTCACGTGGCTCAGTTGATCGCTGATGCCATTTATCTATTTGCAGGTATGGCGCCGACCAGGCACCCTTTGGACCCAGATAAGTCCAACAGGGCCCTGGGATTTCCCGCACTGATCACAGGACTCTGCCAGTCGTTCGGAGTCCCCGTTGCACCTACCAAGGTGATTCGGCCGCCCATCACCCGGGATTTTATTGAGAAGTATTGCACCCAGAGACAGGCTCAGGGTGATGCTCCACAGGCCGCAGGCGCGCCACCACCACCTCATCAGGCTGGCCCGGCTGGGTCGTTTGACATGGAGCAGTATTAACGGCATTTGGTTCGCCAGCAGGTGGCCAACCACCGGGCACATGTACAGACCCATGATTGTCTTTACCAGTTGAGCCTCAACATGCAGAGCTAGGGCTTCACTTCTTTTTCATGCCCTACTCCAGACCAGTTCAGGGCAGAGGTCGCATGGCCCGGGGATTGGCCTGAGGCCCAAGCAGGAGAGGCACCCCCAGAGGCTCCCGATGATGGAGAGGAGGCCCACGAGGACGAGGAGATGGCCGATTTGCTTGACTTCTTGGGAGGGAGTGGAGCTACATGACTGGGAGATCCCCAGATTCATGTTTTCTTTCATATTTCTTTTATCATTTTTATGTTATGTTATTTTTTTTTTGACTTGAGAGACTAATGTTTGTTTTTGTTGTTTCGATTGTCATTTGTACAGCGCATACATTTATGTTTGGATTGTTGCGTTAGTGCTTATATCATTATTATCGATGATGTTTATTTGAAATTCTGGAATCGTGTAGAGTTTTTCGTTTAGGAACATCGTCCAAAAAAATAAAACAAACAAAAATCATGATAAAAATAAAAAAATAAAAAGAAAAAAGAAAGAGAGAGCAAGTAAGGAGAAAAAGAAGGAAAATAGGAGATAAAGAACCAACATGTTTTTGAAAGAGATGATTTTCGACTTTTGTTTGAAAGGAAAATTCGCCGATCATAGCTAGTTTTTGAAAAAAATGGGTGTACACCTAATGGGTGAACGCTGTGAAAATTTTCCCGGACGCCCAAAATGGACTCGGATGAATGCACAAATGGATAAAAGAACATATTTTGGAAACATTGGGTTGATTTAAAATAGAGGAAATGAATCCTGAGCCCTAGCATCACATGACCATAAAAATTTGACACTTGAGTGTCCGCATAGGTGCATGCATGACCAGTTTTGCGTAAAATTTCCAAATCATCATTTTTGCATTTGTGTCATGGAAATAATGTGGGGCATCCCTTTTATCCTTGAGCCAAACCAAACCTCGACATGTATCATGTCTAGCCATTCTACAAGCCTTGAGCCAAAATCCTGACTCACCATAAACCTTGACCCAGGGTGAGAATGTCAATCCTTACCCTCGGAAGCAAAAAAAGAAGTGAAGGGAAACTTCCAATCAAAGAGAAAGCGAAAAGAAAAGAAATAAAATTCCCAATAAAAGAATGGGAGAAAGTAAAAAAGGAAGAAGAAAAAGGAAGGAAAGAAAGTTCCTGATCAAAGAAGCAGAAGAAATGTGCAGAAAGGTCTTTTGACCAGACAATATCTGAACAATACAGAATTGTCACCAAATGAACAAAAGGAAGGAAAGCAAACCATGACCTAAAGTGGTCTTCTCCCTTTGATTACCAACCAAAATCCTGTGCGTCGGTGACTTGTTTCGCCTCGCGTCAAACAAGAACAGAAAAGGAAAAAGCCAAAAAAATCAAAAGCCGAAAAACCCACCAAAAGAACCCATTTCCAAGGGAAGTCCTATTGATCCATGATCACGCATGTAATCTTTGATTTGATAGGAAATAATTCGCAAAGTCAAGTCATAACATATCTATGGTTCGGAATTAGGATGAAACACTTACCTGTGCGAGGTTGATACACTCTGAGTGGTTTTCTTCTATTTGTTGTTGAACCCAGTGTTTCCTCTAAATGGTCATTTAGAAACGAAATGCTAACATCCAAAATCTCATTTATGGTTATGGGGGGGGGTTTCATTAGTAGACTCTCCTTCCCCGGTAGACGCATTGTTTTTCACTAAAAAAAAAAGGGCATATGCTGCTCTAATCAGTTGGAATATTCGTCTCTTTACTAAAGCATGTTTGCATTTTAGTAGAGAAAACACCGAGACTTTTTCAAGTCTCACAAGTTATCCAGAACTACGTAGGTCTGAGTTCCTCATTTGAGGATATGTAGGAGCAAAAGCCCTGCTTTTGTCGACCACACCGCTTTTTGTTACCATGACCCAAGAGCTGGTAGCCCGCGGAGACACCTTACGGTTATTCGCACCTCGTCATTCAGTGACCCCAAGTGTGATTGACGAGCAGAGGCCAATGTAGTCATCTGCGCCCTTTCTGGAGATGTCAGCATCTTTCGGTGGAGACTTTTTCAAGTCTCACAAGTTATCAAGAACTACGTAGGTCTGAGTTCCTCATTGGAGGATACGTAGGAGCAAGAGCCTCGCTTTTGTCGGCCACCCTCACAAGTTCTGTCATGCTGGCCCTGGAGTCACGTGACATGCGGAGATACCCAAGTGGTTGTCTGCACTTTCAAAACTTTTTTGCTGTCTGTAAGACGAAACGCCTGATAGCACGTAGAGACTAACGTCATCTTCCGCGCTCACAAGATCTGTCATACTGACATTTGAGTCACGCTGACGGGCGGAAATACCCGAGTGGTTATCCGTATAAACATTCTTTTTTGCTGTCTGTAAGACGAAAAGCCTGATAGCACGCAGAGACTAACGTCGTCTTCTGCGCCCTTCGTCAATCGTGGCCGACAAGCCCGTTGACACGTGGAGATTTACGTCATCTTCCGCGCTCACAAGATCTGTCATACTGACATTTGAGTCACGCTGACGAGCGGAAATACCCGAGTGGTTATCCGTATAAACATTCTTTTTTGCTGTCTGTAAGACGAAAATCCTGATAGCACGCAGAGACTAACGTCGTCTTCTGTGCCCTTCGTCAATTGCGGTCGACAAGCCCGTTGACATGCGGAGATTTACGTCATCTTCCGCGCTCACAAGATCTGTCATACTGACATTTGAGTCACGCTGACGGGCGAAAATACCTGAGTGGTTATCCGTATAAACATTCTTTTTTGTTGTCTGTAAGAAGAAAAGCCTGATAGCACGCAGAGACTAACGTCGTCTTCTACGCCCTTCGTCAATCGCGGCCGACAAGCCCGTTGACTCGCGGAGATTTACGTCATCTTCTGCGCTCACAAGATCTGTCATACTGACATTTGAGTCACGCTGACGGGCGGAAATACCCGAGTGGTTATCCGTATAAACATTCTTCTTGCTATCTGTAAGACGAAAAGCCTGATAGCATACGAAGACTGACATCATCGTTTGCACCCTTTGTTCCCCCGGGAACAACAAGTCATTTGCATGCAGAGATTTTATGGTCACCCGCGACTCTCGTCAACCGAGAGGAACGAAATTAGTGTCTTATCTTTACTTCCCTTTTATCTCCAATAAAAGACAAGTAAAGAGGGGCAACTGTCAAACCCTAATTTCGTCCGGGGACCTTTGCTTGGTGGCATGCAACTTGTGTTTGGTCATTTTGAGGTGCTTGGCACCCATCATTAGGCAATTTGTGAAATTTCGTGACGTGCCGGAAATCAAAAGAAAATATTGATGCACAATCCGTAAGGTTCCGTGACACACCGGAAATCAAAAGGAAGCATTGTTGCACAAATAGTGAGGTTCCGTAACATTCCGTAAGTCAAAAAAGGGGATGATTATGTAATCCGCAAGGTTCCACAACATTACGGAAAGAAAACAAGTATCGTTACGAAATTCGTAAGTTTCCGTAACTTTACGAAAAAAGAATCACCAAAAAAAAGGCAGGGGGTGTATTTAGTAAAAATGGGGGTGCAAATAGCAACCAGGCCCACTTGGGCCCTCCAGGAGATTCCTCCAGAAGGCTGTTGCTTCTGGAGGAAGCAACCTTGCTCGCCTGGGCGAGTTGGGTGGCAAGCTTCTCCCCCAATTTTCTATAAATAGGGGAAGAAGTGAAGTAGAAAAGGGTTCAGCCCCTTAGGCACTTCTCTCTCTCTCGAAATAGCTGAGGAAAATTAGTTCCGTGAAGAAAATCCAAGCCGAGGCGCTTCCGTAACATTTCCGTGAGTAATTACGCGAAGATTCTCCACCGTTCTTCAAGATTCATCGTTCGTTCTTCGTTTTCTTTTGTCTTCAACGGGTAAGTACCTCAAACCAAGCTTTTCAATTCATTCTATGTACCCGTGGTGGTCCACATTTTGTTTCATGTATTTTTATTCTCGTTTTCATTTACTTTTTATACCCCCTTTTGACGTGCTTAAGCCATTTATTTAAGTCATTTCTCGCTTAATCTAAAAATAAAATAAATTTCCACCGATCGTTTGAATTGTATCATCCGTTAATTTCGGTTAAAATGAATTTCGACCGTTCGGTCGTGCCGTAACCACGTTGGAAATCAAAAAAGAGGTAAAATAATAATATAATAATAAAAAATACCTTTTAGTAAAATAAAGAGAAAAATCAATCGGACCTTTTCTCTTTGGGATTTCTCATTCTTAATTGAATTGACTAATAACTAAAGTGAAACTAAGGCTAAAATCAACTCGCCTAGTCAAGCTCGTCCACAAAAATAGGATTTTGAAAAGTTTATCATTTCTGTTTCTTACTAAATAAGATGGATCATTTTTAAGGTCCAACGCCTTAAAATGATCACCTTTCAAGTAAAAAAGAATCACTTGATTCACGCATAAGAAAGAACTACGTAGGTCTGATTTCCTTACCACAATTGAGGAATACGTAGGAGCAAAGGGAAACACCCTTGTCGACCACAAAAAAGAGGAAAAATATAAAAATGTTGTAAAAGATATAAGAACGTAAAAGGGAACGTAAAAGTCTAAGTCATGTTTGCACATTCGATTAAGGGCTACCGTCTCTTATGACGGACGTGTGGGGTGCTAATACCTTCCCCGTGCGTAAATACAACTCCCGAGCCTTTCACTTAAAAGTTCGTAGATCGCGTCTTTTCCGGTTTTTTCGACGTTTTCCTCAAATAAACGTTGGTGGCGACTCCGCGCGTATTCCTTTCGTGGAACACGCATCCCGCGAGTCACGCGTCGCCCTCCCGCCGAAGGGTAGGTTGCGACATCGCTTAGTAAATTGAAATAGGGTTGGATTAAGTGGTTGACTGTTATGGACGAATTCTCCATAACCCAGGATAAGAGAATGGCTTCTGAATCAAAGGAAACAACCCGTTTTTAATATTAGTAATTTCGTATTCCAGTTTACTTGTTCTGCTCTTTAATCACAAAACAAACAAACCCCCCCAATCGTTACTGTTGCTGCAAGTATATTATGAACAATTGGTGTGTCACTGCTCGTTGGGAAACGACCTAGGATCACTTCCTAGTTACTGCATTTTCATGTTTATTTGATTCGGGTACGGCCTCGATCAAATTTGGCGCCGTTGCCGGGGAGCAGTGTCCAAAGGTTCATAATAGCTAGCTAGTGTTGTGTGTTTAATTCTTTCGTGTTTTATGTTTAATTGTTAGAATTGTGTTAGTATGTGTGTTAGTGTTGTTTAGTGTCCTGGTATTTTGTTTAGTGTGTGTTCTGTTTCAGTTTTCCCATTAAGCGTTTCCCCTGTTTTAGTCTTGGGTGTTTTGCTGTGAATAGTGTTTTGCGACGGACTTAGCGACCACTTTTGCTAGAGACGGATTTTAGCGACCACCCATGCTGAATTATTTGTGATTTTTTGTTTTAGTAGCTAGGGTTGTTATTTTTTGGCTGAATTTTTTGTGGTAACTTCTTTTAATCCATATTTTGTGGGAAAAATAGCTAGAGCCTTTAGTTTGGTCAGATTTGAAAGTTCCAAAAAACTAGCAAATTTTGTGTTTGTCAAAACTTCAAACGGCCATAACTTTTGCTCCGGTTATCAGAATCGCAATTATTATATATGCATTTGGGGTAGAAAAAAATTTCATACACTGTGGTAGCCGGCTGAGGTCTCCATCGTCCAAAAAAAGCGATTCTGTCAAAAGTTTTTTATTTTTCAAGTTTTATTCACTTATTTTTCTTAACCCACCAATTTTAGCTTTCATAGTTAGACTTTGAATTTTTGTCTGAAATTTTTTGTGCTATCTTCTCATCATTTTATAAGTTTGCTCACAAAATTTCAAACCTGCACCTTTATTTACATGACAAGGAAACTAGTTGTGCATGCTGAATGTAGTGTATGACTAGAGGCAATCCATCTGACTTACAACCCTTTGACCCTGAGATAGATAGGACATTTCATAGATTAGTTAGGCATCATTTTATACCTTTTGATCATCCTGAGCATTCCATTACTGGTGAATCTGTGCATTCTGTTATTGGTGATTTTGAACTTCCTGATTTGGAGCATTCTGAATCTGAGCATTCTGATTTTGCACATTCTGAGAACATGGCACAACCTCCACCCCGTGAGAGGACTCTAAGGGAAATGGCTGCACCTGATTTCACCTACGAAAGCTTGTGCATCCAATACCCTGATGAGGATGTCCCATATGTTCTTAAAACTGGACTGATTCATTTGCTTCCAAAGTTTCATGGCCTTGCAGGTGAAGACCCGCACAAACATTTGAAGGAATTTTATATTGTCTGCTCCACCATGAAACCCCCACATGTCCAGGAGGATCACATATTTCTGAAGGCTTTTCCTCATTCTCTGGAGGGAGTGGCAAAGGACTGGCTGTATTACCTTGCTCTAAGGTCCATCACGAGCTGGGATGACCTTAAGAGAGTATTCTTAGAAAAAATTTTCCCTGCTTCCAGGACCACAACCATCAGGAAAGATATCTCAGGTATTAGACAACTCAGTGGAGAGAGCCTGTATGAGAACTGGGAGCGATTTAAAAAACTATGTGCCAGTTGCCCTCACCATCAGATTTCGGAGTAGCTTCTTCTCCAATATTTTTATGAAGGACTCAGTAATATGGAGAGAAGTATGATAGATGCTGCCAGTGGTGGAGCCCTTGGAGACATGACTTCTGCTGAAGCCAAAAATTTAATTGAGAAGATGGCTTCCAACTCTCAGCAGTTTAGCGCCAGAAATGATGCCATAGTCATTAGAGGAGTGCATGAGGTAGCTACAAACTCAGCTGCATCATCTGAGACTAAGAAGCTTGAAGGCAAACTGGATGCATTGGTTAACTTGGTAACCCAGCTGGCCTTGAATAAGAAATCTGTACCTGTTGCAAGGGTTTGTGGTTTGTGCTCCTCTGCTGACCACCATACAGACCTTTGCCCTTCCATGCAGCAACCTGGAGCAATCGAGCAGCCTGAAGCTTATGCTGCAAATATTTACAATAGACCTCCTCAACCTCAGCAGCAAAATCAACCACAACAAAACAATTATGACCTCTCCAGCAACAGATACAACCCTGGATGGAGGAATCACCCTAACCTCAGATGGTCCAGCCCTCAGCAACAACAACAGCAGCCTGCTCCTTCCTTCCAAAATGCTGCTGGCCCAAGCAGACCATACATTCCTCCACCAATCCAACAACAACAACAACCCCAGAAACAACCAACAGTTGAGGCCCCTCCACAACCTTCCCTCGAAGAACTTGTGAGGCAAATGACTATGCAGAACATGCAGTTTCAACAAGAGACCAAAGCCTCTATTCAGAGCTTAACCAATCAGATGGGACAATTGGCTACCCAATTGAATCAACAACAGTCCCAGAATTCTGACAAGTTGTCTTCTCAAGCTGTCCAAAATCCCAAAAATGTCAGTGCCATTTCATTGAGGTCGGGAAAGCAGTGTCAAGGACCTCAACCCGTAGCACCTTCCTCATCTGCAAATGAACCTGCCAAACTTCACTCTACTCCAGAAAAAGGTGATGACAAAAATTTACCTAACAATTTCTGTACAGGTGAATCTTCTTCCACAAGTAATTCTGATTTGCAGAAGTAGCACATTCCCCCTCTTCCGTTCCCTCCAAGAGCAGTTTCCAAAAAAAAAATGGAAGAGGCAGAGAAAGAGATCTTGGACACGTTTAGAAAAGTAGAGGTAAACATACCTCTGTTGGATGCAATAAAGCAAATTCCAAGATATGCCAAATTCTTGAAGGAGCTGTGCACTAATAAGCGGAAGCTTAAAGGAAGTGAACGGATTAGCATGGGCAGAAATGTCTCCGCATTGATTGGTAAATCTGTTCCTCAAATTCCTGAAAAATGCAAAGATCCAGGTTCATTCAGCATACCTTGTATTATAGGGAATGGTAAGTTTGACAATGCCATGATAGATTTAGGAGCTTCTGTTAGTGTTATGCCTTTGTCTATTTTTAATTCTCTATCTCTAGGTCCCTTGCAGTCAACTGATGTGGTAATTCATTTAGCTAATAGAAGTGTTGCCTACCCTGTTGGTTTCATAGAAGATGTCTTAGTTAGAGTTGGTGAACTGATTTTCCCTGTTGATTTTTATATTTTGAATATGGAAGATGGATTCTCTCAAGGATCAGTTCCCATCATTCTAGGCAGACCCTTTATGAAAACTGCTAGAACTAAGATAGATGTTTATGCAGGCACATTATCCATGGAGTTTGGTGATATAACTGTTCATTTTAATATTCTGGATGCTATGAAATACCCATCTGAAGATCTTTCTGTATTTCGTGCTGAAATAATTGACCATGTTGTTGATGAATACATGACTGATATTTATTCTAATCTGCATGCTTCTCACTCTTCATGCATTGAGTCTGAAATTGTACTTGATCATATGTCTGAATTTGATGCTGAGAGTGAATCTGAGAGTGAATTTGAGAGTGATATTGATTGCATGTCTGGTGGTGGTGTTTTACCTCTCGAGATTGATTTTATAGAGTCAGATAGGACTAACCATGTTTCAGGAAGTACACATACCTCTGACTTTCTTTATAAGGTAAAGGCTGAGAAACCATCTCCTTGTACCACTGTCCAGCCGACCACACCAGAATTGAAGTCTCTGCCATCAAATTTAAAATACGCTTACTTGGATGATAGCAAGAGTTTTCCAGTGATTATATCTGCCTCCCTTGCTGATGAGCAAGAGGAGAAGTTGTTGTCAGTTCTCAAGAAGCATAAGAAGGCTATAGGCTGGACCCTGGCGGACATTCCTGGTATTAGCCCATCCACATGTATGCATCGAATAAATTTAGAGGATGAAGCTAAACCAGTAAGACAGCCACAGAGAAGACTCAACCCGGTGATTCTTGATGTAGTGAAGAAGGAGATAACCAAGCTTTTGCAAGCTGGAATCATTTATCCTATCTCCAACAGCCAATGGGTGAGTCCCGTCCAGGTAGTCCCGAAGAAGACCGGCCTCACAGTGATAAAAAATGAGAAGGAGGAGCTAATTCCTACTCGGGTGCAGAACAGTTGGAGAGTCTGCATTGACTATAGGAGGCTGAACCAGGTTACCAAAAAGGACCATTTTCCCCTGCCATTCATTGACCAGATGCTTGAATGCCTGGCAGGTAAATCCCACTACTGTTTCCTTGATGGTTTTTCTGGTTATATGCAAATTACTATTGCTCTTGAGGATCAGGAAAAGACCACATTCACCTGCCCCTTCGACACTTTTGCCTATAGGAGGATGCCTTTCGGCCTGTGCAATGCCCCTGGTACCTTCCAGCGGTGCATGATTAGTATTTTCAGTGATTTTTTAGAAAATTGCATAGAGGTGTTTATGGATGATTTCACTGTATATGGATCCTCTTTTGATGGTTGTTTGAATAGTTTGGAAAAAGTTTTGAATAGATGCATTGAAACTAACCTTGTTCTAAATTTTGAAAAATGTCATTTTATGGTTGAGCAAGGTATAGTTTTAGGCCACATTATTTCCAATAAGGGTATTGAAGTAGATCCTGCAAAAATTTCTGTTATTTCACAATTGCCTTACCCCTCTTGTGTACGAGAGGTGCGATCTTTTCTTGGTCATGTAGGATTCTACAGGCGCTTTATAAGGGATTTTAGCAAAGTAGCCCTTCCATTGTCCAACTTGTTGCAAAAGGAGGTGGAGTTTGACTTTAATGACAGATGCAAAGAGGCTTTTGATTGCCTCAAAAGAGTGCTGACTACCACCCCCATCATCCAGGCACCCGACTGGACAACCCCTTTTGAGCTTATGTGTGATGCATCAAATTATGCATTGGGGGCTGTCCTTGCTCAGAAAATTGATAAATTGCCTAGGGTGATATACTATGCTTCTAGGACTTTAGATGCTGCCCAAGCGAATTATACTACTACTGAGAAGGAGCTTTTAGCCATAGTTTTTGCTCTTGAAAAATTTTGATCTTATTTGCTTGGTAACCGCATTATTGTTTATATTGACCATGCAGCTTTAAAGTACTTGTTGAAGAAGGCTGATTCTAAGCCTAGGTTGATCCGATGGATGCTCTGGCTCCAAGAGTTTGACTTGGAGATCCGTGATAGGAGCGGAGCACAAAATCTAGTTGCTGATCATTTGAGTCGTATCTAACGTGTATCTGATGTAGATTCACCTATTCGGGATGATTTCCCGGATGATCATTTGTATATACTGTATATTATTTCTGGCTCTCTTTCTACTCCCTGGTTTGCTAATATTGTCAATTATTTAGTTGCTTCTGTTTTTCCTCCCTTAGCATCTAAGGCCCAAAAAGATAAAATTAAAAGTGATGCTAAGCATTTTATTTGGGATGACCCCTACTTGTGGAAATTGTGCAGTGATCAGGTCATTAGACAGTGCATTCCAGATCATGAGACTGACTCAGTCCTACAGTTCTGTCATTCTTCCGCACCGGGAGGTCATCTGGGTGTTCAAAGGACAGCTCGCAAAGTGCTTGTTTGTGGTTTTTATTGGCCCACCATCTTTAAAGATGCGTGGAAGATCTGTAGCACTTGTGAGCAGTGTCAGAGAGCAGGAAATACACTTACATGGCGACAACAAATGCCTCAGCAACCTATGCTATTCTGTGAGGTGTTTGATGTCTGGGGTATAGATTTCATGGGTCCTTTTCCTGTCTCTTTTGGTTATGTTTACATTCTCCTTGCAGTTGACTATGTTTCAAAATGGGTGGAAGCCAAGCCCACTAGAACTAATGATGCTAAAGTTGTCGCAGACTTTGTCAGGTCTAATTTGTTTTGCAGGTTTGGAGTACCTAAAGCAATTGTTAGTGATCAAGGAACCCATTTTTGCAACAGGACAATGCATGCCTTGCTTAAAAAGTACGGGGTGGTACACAGGGTATCCACACCATACCACCCCTAGACCAATGGACAGGCAGAAATTTCTAACCGAGAAATCAAGCGAATTTTAGAGAAGATTGTGCAGCCAAGCAGGAAAGATTGGAGTACCAGGCTTGATGATGCTCTCTGGGCACATCGGACTGCCTACAAAGCACCCATAGGAATGTCTCCTTATCGGGTTGTCTTTGGAAAGGCATGTCATCTTCCAGTGGAAATTGAGCACAAAGCTTACTGGGCAGTGAAGACTTGCAACTTCTCTATGGATCAAGCTGGTGAGGAAAGAAAGTTGCAACTGAGTGAGTTAGATGAAATCCGCCTAGAAGCCTATGAGAATGCCAAGTTCTACAAAGAAAAGACCAAGAAGTTCCATGATAGCATGATAGTTAAAAAAGACTTCGTGGTTGGGCAAAAAGTGTTATTGTATAATTCTAGGCTTGGACTCATGAGTGGTAAGTTGAGGTCTAAGTGGATTGGTCCTTTTGTTGTTACTAATGTTTTTCCTTATGGTACAGTTGAGATCAAAAGCGACTCCACAAACAAGAGCTTCAAGGTCAACGAACATCGACTTAAGCCATTCCTCACGAACCCTTCTTTAGTGGACGTAATGGTGGAAGAGACTTCCTTACTCCACCCTACTCTTCCTCCACCATGACTTAGGGAGTTTTTCTTTTCCTATCTCCTTCTTTGCTTTTATTACACTTGTCCGATTCTCTTTGATGATTTAATTGTTTTTAATCTTTTAATTGTGCTACATTGAGGACAATGTGTTGTTTAAGTATGGGGGGGGGGTGTTCTTTGGTTTTGCTAGTTTTGTTGGTTTTGTTAATTTGTTAGTTGTGTTAATTTGTTAATGTTGTTAGTTTCGTCGGATTTTTAGTTTAATATTTTGGGTCAATTTTGTGTGCACGTACGACTTTGCATGTTTTTCTTTGAATTATAGGATATGTTCAAGAAATGGGTAATTGTTTTGAAAATAAAAGTTCTTGACATTTTGTGACTTGAAATCCTTGATTCTTCTCTACATGTCATGATAGTTTTGAAAGCTCAATTTGAAAGTGATGAGTTTACCTTTGTGAGAATTTGAGCCATCCATCATCATAATCATTTGGTGTGTTTTGCCCCATTGATTGCTTGCATAATAGCCTTGGCTTGATTCTTGTTGATTTATCCTAATTCACATGCATATTTGGAAATGATTTGAGGCAATTTTGTTCTTATAAGCTTCTAGACAAATGGACTTACCTTGAATTAATTCCTTTGATAGCCCTTTTGAGCCTTGTTTCCCTTTCCTTGTTTTGAAGCTCACTACAAGCCTTAAGTGAAAAACCATGATATCACCATATCCTTAAGGAATTTTGGAGCTTTGGAATTGTTTTGGGAATAAGTATGGGGGTTTTTTGTTTCATTGGACAACTTGTTTTGTTGGCTATGCTTCATGATGCATTTTGGGCCATACTTGATGTACATTGTATATTGGTTAAATGTTGGACATGCTGAATGAAATGTTGTTTCTCAAAGGCTATAGAGTTAAAAAAAAAAGAGAAAAAAAAGAGAAAAAAAAAATTCGAAAAAAGAAAAAGAAAAGCAACAAAGCAATAAAGTCGGTTCTTACCGTTTTATACTACTTGCGCGATCTGGTGCACTTGCTGGAAGCGAACAAGTTTTTGGCGCCGTTGCCGGGGAACTTCTTTTTATTTGGAAAGTTAGTTCGTTTTTTGGTGTCTATTCTTTATTCGTTATTCTTTGATTATCTGTGAATAGTTGTTTTCAATTCATATTTGTTTTCTCTTATTGAATTGGGCAACCGCTGTTCTGTTAGTATTTTGTATGTATAGAATCTCCTACAGGTGGCTTAATTATTCCTAAGGAAGACAAATCTCTTACCGCTGTATCATGAAGATTGTTATCTCTATTCCACTAATAAATTGTGATTTTGCTAGAGGAGAACATCACCAGGACAGTTGCTATTTTTATTCTTTAAATAACTTTGATCGGAGGCAGGAACCGGCCATGTACAACTATTATGAGAAAGGAAGAGCTCCTAATCTTGAAAGTGTATTGGCAGACTTCATGACGTACCAAGCTAGCTCTAAAGGTGACTATTATTCCATGCAACAATAGGGAATTCAGTTTGAAAAGGACTATTCTTCTGTAGATTATCAATGGGAGTCAGAATGGCAACCTTATTATCAAAATGAAGCAGAAGGATTGTCTAGTCTGGATGACCTGCTAATGCAATTCAAAGATACTGTAGATTCAATGAAACAAGCTTTTAAAAGAACTGAAACTCAGCTTGGCAAATTGGTAGATGGCATGGCTAAAGTTATGGACAGAAGAGAAGAAGAGTATGCAAAGATTGAAGCACATCAAGAAAGCATTCTTCAAGTTACCACAATCCATCATCAATTGATCAATGAAGAAGAAAAGGATGAAGTCTCCAGTACTCCAGAATATCCTTGCATGGCAACTGTTGGCTATGTTGTAGGTGCAGATAAAGGTCGATTGGAACTTAGTGTGGAGGATCAGAAAATCTCTTTTGACCTCATTGAAGCCATGAAACACTCAGATATGGGTGATGCCTGTTTTGAAGAAGAAGAGGTGGAGCAGGAAATAGCATCATCAACTTCAACCATGATATTACAGTTTCCTTTGGAAAAAGAACCTGGTTATGTGGTAGATTGCTTAGTTTGTGATGAAGAGCCTGATGATCCAAAAAACAACTCTGTTGGTCATGTGGTATTTGAAGAATTAAAAAATTTTAGACCAACAAAAAAGCCCAAAGCAGAATTAAAGACCCTTCCAACGCATTTAAAGTATGTGTTCTTCGAGAATAATGAGACCAAACTTGTTATACATAGCAACTCTTTGAATAAGGAGGAAGAGGATCAACTGGTGCATATTCTAAAACATTGTAAAGCGGCTATTGGTTGGCACATCTCTGATTTAAAAGGAATCAGTTGTAGAAGCAAGCTTCATGATGATGAATCAAGATTGATTCAAGGAGTTTCGATGATAACAAAGATGATGACAAAAAGCCCAAGAGAATGAGTTCAAGATTGAGTCAAGAACACTTCAAGAATCAAGAGAAATTTGATTTCAAGATTCAAGAATCAAGTTTCAAGATTCAAGTTTCAAGAATCAAGAGTCAAGAATAATCAAGTTGAAGATTCAAGAATCAAGAAAAGACTAAATCAAGATGAGTAGTAAAAAATTTTTTCAAAACATTGAGTAGCACATGAAGTTTTCACAAAATCTTTTACCAAAGAGTTTTTACTCTCTGGTAATCGATTACCAGTTTATTGTAATCGATTACCAGTAGCAAAGATTATTTTCAATAAGCTTTCAACTGAATTTACAACGTTCCAATCGATTTCAAAATGGTGTAATCGATTACAATTATTTGGTAATCGATTACCAGTATGTTTGAACGTTGAAATTCAAATTCAATTATGAAGAGTCACATCCTTTCACAAAAATGCTTTGTGTAATCGATTACAATGATTTGGTAATCGATTACCAGTGATGGGTTTTGAATAAAAATCAAAAGATGTAACTCTTCCAATGGTTTTCAAGTTTTTCTAAAGGTTATAACTCCTTTAATGGTTTTCTTGACTAGAAATTAAAATCTATAAAAGCAAGACCTTGACTTGCATTTTAGAAAAATTCATAACAATTATTAAAACTTTTCCAATTAACTTTTGAACATCTCTTTGAACTTGTACTTCTTCTTCTTCCTTTGCCAAAAGCTTTCTAAAGTTTTCTGGTTTTCTAAACCTTGAAAACAAAAGTGTGCTATTCATCTTTTTCATTCCCTTCCCCCTTTGCCAAAAAAAATTCGCCAAGGACTAACTGCCTGAATTCTTTTTTGTTGGATCAAGTGGCCTCGGAATAATTAAGAAGGGGGGGTTGAATTAATTATTAACGAACCTTTACTAATTAAAAATCTATCCTTCTTAATATTACCAAAAGTAAAAGCAATAATTAAAGTGCACAACAGAAATTAAAAGAGTAGGGAAGAAGAAGACAAACACAAGAGATTTATACTAGTTCGGCAACAACCCGTGTCTACATCCAGTCCCCAAGCGACCTGCGGTGCTTGAGATTTCTTTTCAACCTTGTAAAAATCCTTTTACAACCAAAGATCCACAAGGGATGTACCCTCTCTTGTTCTCTTTGAACAACCTAGTAGATGTATACTCCACTAAAACTGATCCACAAGAGATATACCCTCTCTTGTTCTCAGTCACAACAACCCAAGTAGATGTACCCTCTTCTTGTACCACAAAGGATGTACCCTCCAATGTGTTAAGACAAAGTTCTCAGGCGGTTAGTCCTTTGAAACTTTGTGAAGGGGGAAACAAAAGAATTCTCAGGCGGTTAGTCCTTTGAAATCTTTTGTTTTAGGGAATGGGAAGAATCAAAAGAATTCTCAGACTGTGTCATTTTGAATTCTTTGACAAGGGAGAAGGGAGACACAAAAGAATTCAGGCGGTTAGTCCTTCGTTCTTTTGGAAAAGGGAGAAGAGAGACACAAAAAGAATTCAGGCGGTTAGTCCTTGGCGAATTCTTTTTGGCAAAGGTAGAAGGGAATGAAAAAGATGAATAACACAAGTTTTTGAACAAAGAACTTTTCTTGGAAGAGAAAGTTTTGAGCAAAAACTTTTAGAAAGATGAAGAGAAGATGAAATAAGAAAGTTCTGAATGAAATGAAAGAAGATGTTGAAAGATAGATTGAAAGATAGAATGATTGAAAGAGATGACGGATATGAATCAATTGAATTGAATTTTTGTTTCTTGCCAAGGTCACATATTTATAGTTTCTTGATGGCTCAAGTCAAAACTTGTAACTCTTGGCAATTCCTTTAAAACTAATCACTTAAAAAGATATGACTTTTGAAAGAATCTTCAGAAACAAGTCACTTGAAAAATGTGACTTTTGGAAATGAATTTTTCGAAAATAGTCACTGGTAATCGATTACCATAAAGGTGTAATCGATTACACATCAACAGATGTGACTCTTCATTTTTAATTTTGAAAATTTTAACGTTTTAAAACAACTGGTAATCGATTACTATAATCTGGTAATCGATTACCAAAGAGTAAAACCCTTTGGTAATGATTTTGTGAAAACTTCTTGTGCTATTCAATGTTTTGAAAAAAAAATTTATACTTATCTTGATTAAGTCTTCTCTTGATTCTTGAATCTTTATCTTAATTATTCTTGAATCTTGAATCTTCTTGATGAAACTTTCTCTTGATTCTTGAATTGTTCTTGACTCAATCTTGAAATCATTCTCATGTGCTTTTTGTCATCATCTTTGTTATCATCAAAACACCTTGAATCAATCTTGATTCATCATCATGAAGCTATGAAGTTTGCTTCTACAATCTCCCCCTTTTTGATGATGACAACTCTGAAATCAAGAAACACATAGACACACTTTTTCCTAGTCGATCACTCACTTAAATTCTCCCCCTTTGTTTTTGAGTTTATGCTTCACTTGAAATTAAGTTAATTACTCATGCGAGTTCTTGATTTAATCCCTATTTCTCTCCCCCTTTGGCATCAACAAAAAGCCAAAGTGCGTAACAAGTATAAGACAAACATATACTATTAATCATTCACAAGGCATACATTGAAGAATATAAACCAATCATGAAGCAAGAAACATAAATAGATCAAATATATAAAAACCACATAGTCATATAACATAATTCATAATTGTGCAATCAAACCATGCAAATAAAGAAACACTAAATTATCCAAATGTCATAATATAGCCAAATACACGGCTAGAAAACAAAGTACTAGTAATATTAAATAATAGAAAACTAAGATAATGGTGGCGGCGGTGGTGGTAGATCAAAGCTCGTACAAATATAAGAAACATCTTCTTCGACCTTGGTGATTCTTGACTCCATCTCATTAAAGCGCATGCCCACTTGTAACTCCAAAGTATCAAACCTTTCACCAACAAAGGTTTGAAGACCATCGAACCTATCCAAAATCTTTTGAAGAAGAGAGGAATCTTCTCCACCATGTTCTTCTTCATCAACAGGTCGAGCATCCTTTTTCACCCAAGAGCCATCACGCTCATTTTGATAACCAAAGGATGCAATGACAACAGCACCTATTAGAAAGGATCTCTTGATTTGAACATAAGGTTCAGAATCAAGAGGGACGTTAAAGTGTTGAAGGAAGAGAGTGACTAGATGAGGATATGGTAATGGAGCATTTAATCGCAATGCCTTATGCATGCGATATCGGACTAAGTGTGCCCAATCAAATTGTCGGCCTTTATGAAAGGCCCACATAACAATAAGATCTTCTTCAGAAACCTGTGCAAGGTTTGAAGATCTTGGAAGCAAGATACGAACAATAAGGTAATGAAGGATGCGGCTCTCAAAAGCCAATGAACTGGCAAGAAGCCTTCCGGTCATATCCGCTTGTTTGGTGCAAACCAACCGGCAGGCATCATGCACAGAAAATTCATATTTCCAATCATCAATCAATGTACCTTCAAATGGTACACCTTCACTGGATGATTGGGTTAACTCATAGAATAGGGATTGGTCAAAGACCATTTTAATCCCATACACTTCAGAAATTAAAGTGCCTTCTTGGATTTCAAGGTTTGAATAGAAGGCTTTGACTAACTCAGAGTAAACAGGAAATTTTAAAGACATGAAAGGAATAAGATTGGAGTTTTCAAATGCCTGAATGCATTCAAAACTCTCATTTGAAAAGAAATCCATATCAATGAATTTTGGATGAACAATAGAACGAGAAGAAAAGAGATTTGTGTACCGTATCCGCTGTTCTTTGGATGAAAACAATGAGGCAGAGGGAATAGAGGAAGGAATCGGCGTTTCCTGAGTCTCAGAATGCCATTGACTCTGACTCAAAGTACCCTTTCGCTTCTATGATGGTTCCGCCATTTGAAGAGATTATTTGAAATTTTAATTGGTTCAAATGAAAGAGAATGAAAAAAGATGAAGTTTGGGCTTTGTTGGGAGTGATTTGGACAAGAAATGAGCGAGATATGGTTGAAGAAAGATTTGGGGACGAGGGTTTTCGAGAAGAAGAGGGGTTGCAGATTTCAAAATTTGAAATTTGAATATATAGGTGCAGGGACGCGTGGTAATCAATTACACTAATATGGTAATCGATTGCCAGAGAGCAACATAGCCAAAAATAACTGCTTGTAATCGAGTACACTAATATGGTAATCGATTACCAGTAGTCATTTTAGCCTAAAAATAAAAACTAATTGACTTTTTAGGGAAGAAGGAATTTGAATGAGTATCAAAATACTTTTTAATAAAAAATATATTAAAAATACTTTATGAATGAATCTTAATCAAGTAATTCACATATCATATTTAAAATTATGCAATAATATTAAAAAAAAATGCAGATATTCAATTATATCAAAGTAATCAAACACAAGTATTGAAGAATAATGATTATAGATATTATCAAAATATTTGAATGAAGATTTCATGCAAAGAAGATAAACTTAATCAAGAACACATACTCATAATTTCAATCAATCAAAACAAACAAATAATGAAAAATTGTTAGTCATCATAATCAAATTAATTGAAGGAAAATATAAACTAAAAATATATTTTAACAAGAGAATGGTTTTGATATTACCTTTTTCATGATTAAGGTGTCTAGATCTTCAAAGATGAAAGTCATACTTTTGCTCTTTGTTTAACCTTCTTGAGAAATGTTCTCATCACTCTCATAATCCTTGGTTAGAAGATTGATCTCCTTTTCTAAACCATCGGATGAATCATTGTCATCCTATGCAATGTAGGCCTTCTTGGTTCTTCTTTCATCATACCTTTTCTTATCACTTTTCTCAGGTCATTCTTCATTTGAAGGACAATTAGCTTTGATGTGACCAAGTTGGTTGCATTTGTAAAATCTAAGGACTTGAGAGTCTTCTTGTGATCTTCTTCCATTGTTAAAGTTTTGACGCCTCTCTATTCTTCTTCTCTTGACAAATTTCTGGAACTTCTTCACAAAGAGTGAGAAGTCTTCTTCATCATCTGAATCTTCTTCTTCAGTTCCTTCTTGTATTAATGATGAGGCTTTAAGTTCTATACTTCTCTTCTTTCTGTCGGTTTCTTCATTTTGATTAAGACGTTGGAGTTCCATTTCATGTTCCTGCAATTTTCCAATCAGGGTAGCAAGAGACATAGAAGAGAGATCTTTACTTTCAGAAATAGCAGTTACCTTGGGCTGCCATTCCCTACTTAAGCATCTTAAAACTTTATTAATCAAATCTTTAATAGGGAAGATTTTTCCTAAAGAGCCAAGATGGTTAACTATATGTGTAAATCTTTTCTGCATGCTATGGATGTTTTCATTAGGGTTCAACCTAAATAATTCATACTCATGTGTAAGAGTATTGACTCTAGATCTTTTTATGTCAGTGGTTCCTTCATGTGTAAGTTGGAGAGTATCCCACATCTCCTTGGCATTTGTGCAATTTGACACTCTAAAATACTCATCTATTTCTAGGGCTGAAGTAATAATGTTTTTGGCTTTAAGATCATGCTGGATTCTTCTTCTATCTTCTTCTGTCCACTTATCTCTAGGTTTTTGTGTTGTGGTGCTTGTGCTTACATCTACTACAGTGGGTATGTATGGTCCTATTTCTATTGCTTCCCAAATATTTAAATCTATGGCTTCCATGAAAATCTGCATACGAGTTTTCCAATAATGGTAACTCTCACCATTGAAAATGGGTGGTCTATGAATGGAATTTCCTTCAAGAAACAAAGGATTTGAAGAGGCCATGAATCTTGAAGTGGTTAAACTTTCTACAAGATACCTGCTCTGATACCACTTGTTGGATCAAGTGGCCTTGGAATAATTAGGAAGGGGGGGTTAAATTAATTATTAACGAACCTTTACTAAATAAAAATCTGTCCTTCTTAATATTACCAAAAGTAAAAGCAATAATTAAAGTGTACAACAGAAATTAAAAGAGTAGGGAAGAAGAAGACAAACACAAGAGATTTATACTGGTTCGGCAACAACCCGTGCCTACATCCAGTCCCCAAGCGACCTGCGGTCCTTGAGATTTCTTTTCATCCTTGTAAAAATCCTTTTACAAGCAAAGATCCAAAAGGGATGTACCCTTCCTTGTTCTCTTTGAACAACCTAGTGGATGTACCCTCCACTAGAACTGATCCACAACAGATGTACCCTCTCTTGTTCTTAGTCACAACAACCCAAGTAGATGTACCCTCTACTTGTACCACAAAGGATGTGCCCTCCAATGTGTTAAGACAAAGTTCTCAGGCGGTTAGTCCATTGAAACTTTGTGAAGGGGTAAACAAAAGAATTCTTAGGCGATTAGTCCTTTAAAATCTTTTGTTTTAGGGAATGGAAAGAATCAAAAGAATTCTCAGACTATGTCGTTTTGAATTCTTTGTCAAGGGAGAAGGGAGACACAAAAGAATTCAGGTGGTTAGTCCTTCGTTCTTTTGGAAAAGGGAGAAGAGAGACACAAAAAGAATTCAGGTGGTTACTCCTTGGCAAATTCTTTTTGGCAAAGGGAGAAGGGAATGAAAAAGATGAATAGCACAAGTTTTTGAACAAAGAACTTTTCTTGGAAGAGAAAGTTTTGAACAAAAACTTTTAGAAAGATGAAGAGAAGATGAAATAAGAAAGTTCAGAAAGAAATGAAAGAAGATGTTGAAAGATAGATTGAAAGATAGAATGATTGAAAGAGATGATGGATATGAATCAATTGAATTGAATTTTTGTTTGATGCCAAGGTCACATATTTATAGTTTCTTGATGACTCAAGTCAAAACTTGTAACTCTTGGCAATTCCTTTAAAACTAATCACTTAAAAAGATATGTCTTTTGAAAGAATCTTCAGAAACAAGTCACTTGAAGAAATGTAACTTTTGGAAATGAATTTTTCGAAAACAGTCACTGGTAATCGATTACCATAAAGGTGTAATCGATTACATATCAACAGATGTGATTCTTCATTTTGAATTTTGAAAATTTTAATGTTTTGAAACCACTGGTAATCAATTACTATAATCTGGTAATTGATTACCAGAGAGTAAAACCCTTTGGTAATGATTTTGTGAAAACTTGTTGTGCTACTCAATGTTTTGAAAAAGTTTTTAATACTTATCTTGATTAAGTCTTCTCTTGATTCTTGAATCTTTGAGTCTTGAATCTTGATCTTAATTATTCTTGAATCTTGAATCTTCTTGATGAAACTTTCTCAAAATCTTTCTCTTGATTCTTGAATTGTTCTTGACTCAATCTTGAAATTATTCTCATGTGCTTCTTGTCATCATCTTTGTTATCATCAAAACACCTTGAATCAATCTTTATTCATCATCATGAATCAATCTTGATTCATCATCATGAAGCAATGAAGTCTGCTTCTACATTTTTGTGTCTCTCTTCTCCCTTTTCCAAAAGAACAAAGGACTAACCGCCTGAATTCTTTTGTGTCTCCCTTCTCCCTTGTCAAAGAATTCAAAATGACACAGTCTGAGAATTCTTTTGATTCTTCCCTTTCCCATAAACAAAAGATTTCAAAGGACTAACCGCCTGAGAATTCTTTTGTTTCCCCATTCACAAAGTTTCAAAGGACTAACCACCTGAGAACTTTGTCTTAACATATTGGAGGGTACATCTTTAGTGGTACAAGTAGAGGGTACATCTACTTGGGTTATTGTGACTGAGAACAAGAGAGGGTACATGTCTTGTGGATCAGTTCTAGTGGAGGGTACATCCACTAGGTTGTTGAAAGAGAACAAGGGAGGGTACATCCCTTGTGGATCTTTGCTTGTAAAGGAATTTACAAGGTTGAAAAGAAATCTCAAGGACCGCAGGTTGCTTGGGGATTGGATGTAGGCACGGTTTGTTGCCGAACCAGTATAAAACTCTTGTGTGTTTGTCTTCTTCTTCCCTACTCTTTTGATTTCCGCTGTGCACTTTAATTACCGCTTTTACTTTTGGTTAAGTTTATATTTCTGTTCTTTACTTTCTTAACAACATAGTAAAAGCCTAAGAAGGGTAAATTTTAATTAGTAAATGTTCATTAATAATTAATTCAACCCCCCATTCTTAATTATTCCGAGGCCACTTGATCCAACAAGTGGTATTAGAGTGGGTATCTTGTAGAAAGTTTAACCACTTTAAGATTCATGGCCTCTTTAGATTCTTTGTCTTTCAAAAGTATTTTCAGGAATAGGTTATTCCAAGATCATGATGAAGACCAAGTCAACTTATGTCTCATGACAAAATCTCATGAGAACAACAAAGAAGACTCTGTAAGGAAGAAGTGGTACATCGACAGTGGATGTTCCAAGCATATGACGGGAGATGTATCAAAATTTACAACCATTTCTCCCAAGAAAAGTGGACATGTTACATATGGCGACAACAACAAAGGCAAAATTATTGGAGTCAGTAAAATAGGTACGAGTTCCTCTACTCCTATTGAAAATGTGTTACTTGTAGAAGGTTTAAAGCATAGCCTATTAAGTGTTAGTCAATTATGTGATAGAGGATATAAAGTATCTTTTGATTCTGAAAAATGTGTTATCAAGCATCAGCATGACAAATATATTGAGCATATAGGTTTCAAAGAAAATAATGTTTACATGATTGATTTAAAATAAAAATATGAAAATAATAGATGTTTTTTAAGTAAAGATTGTGATCCATGGTTATGGCATAAGAGAATTGCTCAAATTAACATGGATCATCTAAATAGATTAATTTCAAAAGATCTAGTTATTGGTTTACCTAAATTAAAATCTGAAAAAGATAAGTTATGTGATGCATGCCAAAAAGGTAAACAAACAAAAGTATCTTTTAAATCTAAAAATGTTGTTTCCACCACTCAACCATTGCAACTATTACACATGGATTTGTTTGGACCATCTAGGGTCATGAGTTTTGGTGGAAGTTACTATGCATTAGTAATTGTTGATGACTATTCTAGGTATACTTGGACTTTATTTCTTACTCATAAAAATGATGCATTTCATGCATTTAGAAGACTTGCCAAAGTTATCCAAAACAAAAAGAATCTCAAAATTATCTCCATCAGAAGTGATCATGAAGGTGAATTTGAAAACAATGATTTTGAAATGTTTTGTGATAAATATGGCATAGAACACAACTTTTCTGCACCTAGGACACCCCAACAAAATGGAGTAGTAGAGAGGAAAAACAAAGCCCTAGAAGAAATTGCTAGAACTTTTTTAAATGACACACCACTTCCAAAATACTTTTGGGCAGAAGCGGTTAACACCGCATGTTATATTATGAACAGAGCCTTAATAAGACCCATTCTTAAGAAAACCCCATATGAACTTTTTAACAATAAAAAACCAAACATTGCTCATTTACATGTTTTTGGATGTAAATGTTTTGTTCTAAACAATGGTAAAGAAAGCCTAGGAAAGTTTGATGCTAAGGCAGATGAGGGTATCTTCCTTGGGTATTCCTTACATAGCAAAGCATTTAGAATATACAACAAAAGAACCATGACAATTGAGGAATCAATACATGTTACTTTTGATGAAACTAATATTACCTCCCCAAGAAAGGAGTTTCTTGATGATATTGCAGATTCTTTGGAAGATACACAAAATGAAGAAAGAAATCTAAAAAGAAAGAGAGATGATGAAAACAAGGATGATCAAGTTGACACAGCACAAGAAAATGATAATCTTCCCAAAGAATGGAAAACTTCAAGAAATCATCCTCTTCACAACATCATCGGTGATATCTCAAAAGGGGTAACAACTAGACACTCTCTCAAAGATTTATGCAATAATATGGCTTTTGTTTCATTAATAGAACCTAAAAACTTTAAGGAAGCCATTATAGATGACCATTGGATAGTAGCTATGCAAGAAGAATTAAATCAATTTGAAAGAAATGATGTATGGGAATTAGTAGAGAAACCTTCAGATTATCCAATCATAGGAACTAAGTGGGTATTTAGAAATAAATTGGATGAAAATGGTATAGTAATTAGAAATAAAGCTAGACTTGTAGCAAAAGGATATAACCAAGAAGAAGGTGTAGACTATGAAGAAACTTTTGCACCTGTAGCTAGATTAGAAGCCATTAGGATGCTATTAGCATATGCATCTATTATGAATTTTAAACTATATCAAATGGATGTCAAAAGTGCTTTCTTAAATGGTCTAATTCAAGAGGAGGTATATGTAGAACAACCTCCTGGGTTTGAAGACTCACAAAAATTAGACCATGTCTATAGATTAAAGAAGGCACTTTATGGCTTAAAACAAGCACCTAGGGCTTGGTATGAAAGGTTAAGTAAATTCCTATTAGAAAAGAATTTCACTCGAGGAAAAATAGATACCACCTTATTCATAAAAAAGAAGGATAATGATATCTTATTGGTACAAATTTATGTTGATGATATAATTTTTGGATCTACTAATGAATCTTTGTGCAAGGAGTTTTCAATTGATATGCAAAGTGAGTTTGAGATGTCCATGATGGGTGAGTTAAATTACTTTCTTGTACTACAAATCAAACAAACAAATGATGGGATCTTTGTCAACCAAGCAAAGTATTGCAAGGAACTCATTAAGAGAATTGGAATGGAAACCTCAAAACACTTGGCTACTCCTATGAACACCAGTTGTTATCTTGACAAAGATGAATCTGGTCAACCAGTTGATGCAAGGCAATACAGAGGTATGATTGGATCTCTACTTTACTTATCTGCAAGTAGGCCAGATATTATGTTTAGTGTATGCATGTGAGCAAGATTTCAATCAAATCCAAAGTTTTCACATTTAATGGCTGATCGAGGCCGTACCCAAATCAAATAAACATGAAAATGCAGTAACTAGGAAGTGATCCTAGGTCGTTTCCCAACGAGCAATGATAAACCAAATGTTCATAATATACTTGCAGTAATAGTTACGATTGGGGGGAGGTTGTTTGTTTTGTGATTTAAAGAAAAGAACAAGTAAACTGGAATACGAAACTAATAATATTAAAAACGGGTTGTTTCCTCTGATTCAGAAGCCATTCTCTTGTCCTGGGTTATGGAGAATTCGTCCCTAACAGTTAACCACTTAATCCAACCCTATTTCAATTTACTAAGTGAAAATCAACTTAGGGTTATCAATAAGTGATAAAGGAACACATACACTAGTTAACCCTTCGTCAATTAAGCATGAACGCAAGTTAGGCTCAGAGGCAATTAATCGAACACGAAGTGTGCACAGATTAATATTAACGAATATGGGTTAACTGGTGAAGGGAAAACTGCCAGGAAGCCACATTATAAACAAAACCTCGAGGAGAGTTGAGCTTCGTCCTCAAAAGGAAACAACACCAGAATATTTAGCCTTCCATAGATTCAAACAGAAAATGTAAATGAAACTAGAAGCAGAAACGTAAATGAAACAGAAACGTAAATGAAACAGAAACATAAAAGAAAGCAGAAGAAGAAACAAGAACGAAATTGTAATTAGAAGCAGAAAATGGAAAATTGCATTATGTGAATAGTAGCCTTAGAACAGAAAAATGTAAAACCCTAAACAATGCTCTGAATACTGAATAGCCTAACAAAATAGCCTTGCACGAATTCCCAAGGTTGTTATTTAAAAAGAGTCACTCAAAGTAACTGGGCCTTATTACATTATTCTGGCCTAAAATGAAATAAACACTGAACCACATAAAATAAAATTGCAATCTCCTAATTAGAAATTAACTAAAGTAAGCGTTGCTTTATTTTCCCTCTTCAAGTCCACAACCAAAATCCAGATTAAGCCCAATGTTTAATTAATTCTTGAAATTAGATTAAAAACATCAAATTAGCTGAATGAGCCCAAATAATAAAACTGCGTAATTAATTTGACAATTAAGACTAACCAGTAATTAAAATGGTGCAAAAAGGGTTTAAGAAATAGAAGAAAATGATGGCACATCAATGGCAGTAAAAAGAATCATAAGATATCTATTAGGAACAGTTAACTTAGGATTATGGTACCCTAAGAATTGTTTATGCAATTTAGTAGGATACTCAGATTTGGATTTTGCTGGATCAAAAACAGATAGGAAAAGTACTAGTGGCACATGTCAATTCATAGGGTCTGCTCTTGTTTCTTGGAATAGCAAGAAGCAAAATAGTGTAGCATTATCCACAACAGAAGCAGAATATATTTCTGCTGGTAGTTGTTGTGCACAAATTTTGTGGATGAAACAACAACTATCTGATTATTGAATAGTATTAGATCACATTCCCATAAAATGTGATAACACAAGTGCCATAAATATATCTAAAAAACCAGTCCTTCACTCTAGAACCAAGCATATAGAAATTAGGCATCATTTTATTATAGATCATGTTCTAAAAGGTGATGTTGTTTTAGAATTTGTAGATACTAAAAATCAACTTGTCGACATCTTCACAAAACCACTAAATAAAGATTCTTTCTACAACATTAGAAGAGAATTAGGAATGCTAGATGCTAGTGACCTATCAAAATGATCTATATTATTATGACATTTGAACAATTTAGTATTTCTTTTATTTGCATGGTATGTTTGAACAATTATGAATTATGTTATATGACTATGTGGTTTTTATATATTTGATCTATTCATGTTTCTTGCTTCATGATTGGTTTTTTATTCTTCAATGAATGACTTGTGAATGATTAGTAGTGTATGTATGATTTCTACTTGTTACGCACTTTGGCTTTTTGTTGATGCCAAAGGGGGAGAAAAATAAGGATTAAATCAAGAACTCACATAAGAAATTAACTTAATTTCAAGTGAAGCATAAACTCAAAAACAAAGGGGGAGAATGGAAAATTAAGTAAGTGATCGACTAGGAAAAAATGTGTGTATGCGTTTCTTGATTTTAGAGTTGTCATCATCAAAAAGGGGGAGATTGTAGAAGCAAGCTTCATGGTGATGAATCAAGATTGATTCAGGGAGTTTTGATGATAACAAAGATGATGACAAAAAGCCCAAGAGAATGAGTTCAAGATTGAGTCAAGAACACTTCAAGAATCAAGAGAAATTTGATTTCAAGATTCAAGTTTCAAGAATCAAGAATCAAGAATAATCAAGTTGAAGATTCAAGAATCAAGAAAAGACTCAATCAATATAAGTACTAAAAAGTTTTTTCAAAACATTGAGTAGCACATGAAATTTTCACAAAAGCTTTTACTAAAGAGTTTTTACTCTCTGGTAATCGATTACCAGTTTATTGTAATCGATTACGAGTAGCAAAGATTATTTTCAATAAGCTTTCAACTGAATTTACAACGTTCCAATTGATTTCAAAATGGTGTAATCGATTACAATTATTTGGTAATCGATTACCAGTATGTTTGAACGTTGAAATTCAAATTCAATTATGAAGAGTCACATCCTTTCACAAAAATGCTTTGTGTAATCGATTACAATGATTTGGTAATCGATTACCAATGATGGGTTTTGAATAAAAATCAAAAGATGTAACTCTTCCAATGGTTTTCAAGTTTTTCTAAAGGTTATAACTCTTCTAATGGCTTTCTTGACCAAACATGAAGAATCTATAAAAGCAAGACCTTGACTGTCATTTTAGAAAAATTCATAACAATTATTACAACTTTTCCAATTAACTTTTGAACATCTCTTTGAACTTGTACTTCTTCTTCTTCGTTTGCCAAAAGCTTTCTAAAGTTTTCTGGTTTTCTAAACCTTGAAAACAAAAGTTTGCTATTCATCTTTTCCATTCCCTTCTGCCTTTGCCAAAAAGAATTCGCCAAGGACTAACCGCCTGAATTCTTTTTGTGTCTCTCTTCTCCCTTTTCCAAAAGAACAAAGGACTAACCCCCTGAATTCTTTTGTGTCTCCCTTCTCCCTTGTCAAAGAATTCAAAATGACACAGTCTGAGAATTCTTTTGATTCTTCCCTTTCCCATAAACAAAAGATTTCAAAGGACTAACCACCTGAGAATTCTTTTGTTTCCCCCTTCACAAAGTTTCAAAGGACTAACCACCTAAGAACTTTGTCTTAACACATTGGAGGGTACATCCTTTGTGGTACAAGTAGAGGGTACATCTACTTGGGTTGTTGTGACTTAGAACAAGAGAGGGTAGATCTCTTGTGGATCAGTTCTAGTGGAGGGTACATCCACTAGGTTGTTGAAAGAGAACAAGGGAGGGTACATCCCTTGTGGATCTTTGCTTGTAAAAGGTTTTTTACAAGGTTGAAAGAAATCTCAAGGACCGCAGGTCGCTTGGGGACTGGAGGTAGGCACGGGTTGTTGCCGAATCAGTATAAAAACTCTTGTGTGTTTGTTTCCTTCTTCCCTACTCTTTTACTTTCCGCTGTGCATTTAATTTCCGATTTTATTTTCTGTTAAGTTTTCTCTTCTACTCCTCATTCTCTTAACAATTTAGTAAAAGCCTTAAAAGAGTAATTTTTTAATTAGTAAAGGTTTAGGAATAATTAATTCAACCCCCCCTTCTTAATTATTCTGAGGCCACTCGATCCAACAGTAAGGGTGTGTATAGCCCATGAGGCATCACCCTAGACTTGGCTTGTAAACAAGCCACACACCTAGTGCAATGCTTATGGTCATCTTTCTTCATATGGGACCAATAAAACTTTTTTTTAGTAAGACAAGGGTCTTGTCTATCCCAAAGTGGCCCATGAGCCCACCCTCATGGCTCTCTTTCACAAGTAATTTCCTAATGGATCCTTGTGGTATGCAAAGCTTTCCCTCTTTTAACAAATACCCCTCAGCCAAATAGAATCCATCTTGGGCCTTTTTCCCACAACTCTCGTAAATGGGAGAGAAATGTTCATCTAAAGCATACAAGTCCCTAATATTATCAAATCCTAAAATTTGAGCTCATAGGGAGCAAAACAATGTGTGTCTCCTAGAAAGGGCATCAGTTACAACATTTCTTTTTCCCTTTTTGTATTTGATAACATATGAAAATTGCTCTAGGTAGTCTACCCATTTTGCATGCCTTTTGTTTAACTTGTTTTGCCCTCTAATGTACTTAAGTGATTGATGATCACTATGAATGACAAATTCCTTGGAAATAAGGTAATGTTCCCAAGTTTGGAGGGCTCTTATTAAGGCATAAAGCTCTTTATCATAGGTGGGGTAGTTGAGGGTGGCAATATGAAGTTTTTCACTAAAATAAGCAATAGGGTGTCCACCTTGTAACAATACAGGCCCAACTCCCACTCCAGAGGCATCACATTCTAGCTCAAAAGTTTTAGAAAAGTTAGGAAGAGCTAGAACAGGTGCCTTAGTAAGCTTTTCTTTGAGCAAAACAAAGGCTTGCTCTTGTTTTTTACCCCAGGTAAATGCCACATTCTTCTTCACCTACTCATTGAGAGGTGATGCAATTGCAGAGAAATTAGGAATGAACCTTCTATAGAAGCTTGCTAACCCATGGAAGCTCTTAATATCTCCCACACTTTTTGGGGTGGGCCATTCTTGGATGACGTTGATTTTCTCAGGGTCCACTTGGACCCCATTTCTACCAACTACAAACCCTAAGAAAACTATATTATCTACACAAAAGGTACACTTCTCTATATTTGCATAGAGGGTGTTTTTCCTAAGGACTGAAAGAACTTGCTTGAAATGTCTTAAGTGATCATCTAGGCTTCTATTGTACACTAAAATATCATCAAAATAAACAACTACAAATCTACCTATGAAATCCCTTAAGACATGATGCATAAGCCTCATAAAGGTGCTTGGTGCATTAGTGAGCCCAAAAGGCATCACTAACCATTCATACAAACCAAACTTGGTCTTGAAAGAGGTTTTCCACTCATCACCCTTTTTCATCCTGATTTGGTGATAACCACTTTTAAGATCAATTTTTGAAAAGATATTGGCACCATGCAACTCATCAAGCAAATCATCAAGTCTAGGAATGGGGTGCCTATACTTTACGATGATGTTGTTGATGGCCTTGCAATCTGTACACATTCTCCACGTACCATCCTTTTTGGGCACCAACAACACTGGCACAACACATGGGCTTAGGCTGTCTTGGACCCAGCCCTTCTCCAACAATTCTTTAACCTGAGACTCTATCTCCTTAGTCTCTTGAGGGTTAGTCCTATAGGCTGGCCTATTAGGAAGACTTGCTCCTGGGACTAAATCTATTTGGTGTTCTATTCCTCTCAAAGGAGGTAGCCCAGGGGGTATCTCTTTGGGAAATATATCACCAAATTCATGTAAGAGTTCTTGAACCTTTGGGGGTAAGTTTTCAAATGTAGGAATTGTGGCAGTGCTAAGGGATGTTTCCCATGACAGGAGAAGGTAGAAAGATTGTTTAAGAAGAAGTGCTCTTTTATTATCACATGTTGTTGCAAAATGGTTTTCCTTCTTAACAATCTTCTTGGAGGAATCCTTTCCCTCTTTTTCCTTCCCCTTGGCCTTTGAAGACAAGGCCTTACTATGCTTCTTTTTCTTTTGTTTTTCTAGTTTTTCTTCCTCATCCCTCTTATCTTTCATAGATAGTTGATCTTTGGCCACCTATGAAGGTGTTTGAGGATGCAGCACAAATTTAGTGCCAAGATGGGTGATGGTAATCTCATTAGTTAGGCCATTGTAAATGATCTTTCTATCAAATTGCCACGGCCTTCCTAAAAGAATATGTTCTGCCTCCATGGGAACTATATCACAATTAACTTCATCCTTTTATGTCCCTATGGAGAAAGGTACCTTCACTTGTTGGTTAACTATCATTTCCCCTTTCTCATTGAGCCATTGAAGTTTATAAGGTTTTGGGTGGGGAATGATAATGAGGTTCAACTTGGAAACTAATCTTGTGTTGCAACAATTGAAACAAGATCCACTATCCACAATGAGAGAACAAGTTTTATCTAAAATTTTTCATCTTGTATGAAAGATGTTCTCTCTTTGGGATTGAGATAGATCACAAGATTGACCTCCAAGGAGCCTTCTAACCATTAAGAGGTCACCTTATTCATGAGGGTAGACTTCCTCACTGGACTCTTCACCCCTTACTTCATCTTCACTTCCACTAGAGGAAGGGCAAGAAATAGTCTCCTCTTGACTACTATAAATATCTTGACCCCTCATGATCATGGTTTTGTTTGTGGGGAATTGAGAGGCAATGTGACCTCTCCCAAGACATTTGAAGCATTTAATGTTGCTAGTTCTTTCTGGGGAACTAGTCTTAGGGGTGTATTTCTCTATGGTCTTACCCATATCTTCCTTGGGTTTTGAAGGTGCAGCCCCCAAATCTCCATGGGCTTGGTCCTTCCTTGGATAAGAGTGAGAGCCATAAGATTTTGAAGAAGGCTTTCTTTTAAGTTGTTGCTCTACTCTTATACAAAGTTGGACTAGCTCATCTAGGTCCCTATATGGAAGGAGTTCAACCTTGTCCCTGACTTCCATATTAAGCCCACTAAGGAACCTAGCTATGGTTGTTCTTTCCTCCTCCCTAAGTCTAGCTCTTAAAAAGAGTAGTTCCATTTGTTGTCTATATTCTTCAACACTCATACTCCCTTGTCTAAGCCTTTGGAGCTTGTCGATAAGCTCCCTTTCATAGTAGGAGGGAATGTGCCTCTTCCTAAGGGCACTCTTAAGATCATTCCAATACTCTACTGGAGGATCCCCATGAATCCTTCATTCCCTAACAAGGGAAGTCCACCAATAGAGGGCATACCCTTGAAAGCTAAGGGTAGCCAATGGAACTTTTCTCTCTTCGCTAATATGATGGCAAGCAAAGAGTTGTTCAACCTTCATTTCCCAATCTAAGTAGGCCTCAACATTATCTTTTCCATGGAAATATGGGAGGCTAATTTTAACCTCTTGAGGCCTTCTATACTTTTCTCTTCTTTGGGAGTGATGTTTAGCATGCAAACTATGGCGCCCTCTATAACAGTCACTAAGTTCTTCACTTAAACTCTTGCAAGAGTCATGACTACTATAGGAGACATGTTTTTCTCTTTTCATTTCTTTCATTATTTTTCTTCTTTCTTCCTCTCTTATTTTCTCTCTTTCATCTTGACTTATTTCTTCCTCTTTTTTTTTTACCTTTTTCTTTTCTCTCTTGTTTTTCTTTCCACAACTTAAGAGATCTCAACTCATCTAATATCTTATACAAGGGGTCCTTAGGAGTAGAACCCTCACCATTAACACTAGATGAAGAATCAAGACTCATGTTAGTTCCTAAGTTATGGTTCTTTCTTGTTGGGGGTTTGAAAAAAAAAAGGTAAAAGAAACTATGGTTGAAACTAGCCAAAATAAACACTAAAAGAGGTGTGAAAGATAAGGTAAAAACTAATTGGTAAAAGGCAAGCTATCTAGGCGGTTTGACAATGGAGGGTAAAGGAAATAAGCTATGAAAGTAAGCAAGAAATTAAAGTGCAAGAAATGCAAACTAGGCAGATCCTAAGAGTGTTTGGATGACCTCATTTAAAGTTTCCAAAAAAACACTCACTATCCTAAGGGAAACTTGCCTAAAATTATTACACACAAATGGAAGTAGGGTGACCTATTGGAGGCTCCCAACTTACTTCCAATGAAAGGCCTTTTTGTTACAAAATTTGAAAGCAAAGCAAATTGCCAATTACAAAATTACAAAAAAATTCCTCAATTGTGGTGGCTATTCTCTCTTTGGTGTTTCACTCAATTTGGAGTGCTTCTTAGTCCAATAGCTCTTAAGGTGGTTGGCCCCTTGCTTCTTGACTCAAATTCTTCAAGTTATGACACCAATCCTCCTTTCCAATTCCCTATATGACAAGTCACAAGCAAGGAAACAAAGAGACAAGCAATAACCAAAGACAAAAAAAAAATGAAATGAAAGCTAAACCAATAGAGTTTTAACAAGACAAATTTTCAAGGATTATTCAACAATTAAAGCAATGAAAAGCACACAAAAGCAAGCTAGGACTCAAAGAGAAACCTATAATGGCTCTAGAGTAGAGTAGAAAAACTAAAAAAAAAAGACTCAAGAAACCTCTAGTTTTGGCACTTGTTTTCACAATAATTTTCAATTGAAATTTCAGAACTAGGAATGGTATAAAATAGGCACCAATTATAGAACAAATTTTTAGCCAAAACAACAAGCACATTTCCCTTTCACTTTTTTTTTTCCTGGACACTGATTTTTCAGCCAACTTGTGTGATTTTTCTTATTTTTTACTTTTATCCAAATTGCTTGTTTCTTTTTTCATAATTTTGGTCCAGATGTCTAGAAAATTCAGTAAAAATTTCAGCTCAAAACACGTAGTGACCAATTCCCAGTAATTTATACAAGTTCTTATGTTCAAGCTGCCAGCACCAGCGATTTCAACCTAGAAATCAAGAGTAGTGTTTATATTGCTTAAGGCTTGGATAGTTACAATTTGTGTTTGCTTATGCTCAATTATCTTGAACAACACAATTCAAGAGAGCTTAAGACTTATTTTGATTCACAAATCCAGCCACAACTTAGCACCACAACTCAACTTCATCATAGGCATCATGTAGGAAACTTAGAAAACAAAAAAAAGAGTTCAATACCAAGACTACTTTGGGAACCCTTCAACCGAAGCGGAATCTTCCAACTTGGCTCACGGTTTCGGTAGAGAACAAAACCCTAGTCTGACCTTTCATTTTCCTTTGAGGTAACCATGGTTCTACGCTTGTTTCTTGTTAGTTTCAGCTTGTCTTTGCATCTTTTCTAACTTTGGGAACGACCATTGCATGTTTTATGTTTCCTCTGAAAAATCCTAGAGCAAAGAGACTTTGAAAAAGTTATCCTTTCATGAAATGCATGTTATTTTCGTAACCTACACTAAATCCCGATCACATTGGCGTGGTCAGAACTTCCAAATGATATCCCTTTGTAAAACCCAAAATGCTCTCAGCACTCTTGACCCAGAGCATTGTTATTAGCTTTGTTTTCTGAAATCCATATTCAGTCTCCTTCGTTTTGGTATGGTAGAGGATTGCATGGAACTAACGAGAGGAAAAGAAAAAGACATCTCCAAGTGACGTGATGAGGAAACTGCGAGTAGCTCACGATAGGTGAGGGGAGTTTATTATGAAATTTTCCGTTTTAACACCATAGCTAGGGTCAGGGAACCTAGCTATGCGGATATCTGCCTGTCCCTGTTGCATGCTGATTTTTCTTTCATGAAAATTATGTTTTTAACTAATGGGATGCGATAAAATTGTTATTGATATGCATGTTGGTTTTTCAGGAGAAATTATGTTTTGACAAATGGGATGCGATATATATATATATATATATATCTGTGTGTGTGTGTGTGAAATGTGATTTGTTATTGATGTTGCTATTGAGGATTTTAATTGATATGTGATGATATTGATAATTATGATGATGTTGTTAATAAAGACCATGTCCACATGAATTGTTATTATTGATGACTATGTGAATATGAAATGAGGTTGCTGTTGTTGTTGATAACGTCATTGAGACGAGATGATAATGTTGACAATGATATGGAAATGGAATGTTGATTGATGTTGGAAATGCATTGGCATGTGCATGTTGTGTATGTTCGTTGGGGGCACTGTGCACTGACCTTCCAGGGTCTTTGGCACTAGCTTTTGGCCACGTTCATACGTTGGATGTTGCGTATGTTTGTTGGGGGCACTGTGCACTGATCTTCCAGGGTCTTTGGCACTAGCTTTTGGCCACGATCATACGTCGTATGGAGTGTATGTCATGGGGGGTAGAGTGCACTGACCTTGCCGGATGGCCCAGACGTGGGTGACTAGCGTGGTTAGAGAATCTAAGCATTTCTGAGGGATGCTTAGGCGCTTTAATTTGTCCATGGTCTTTGGCACTTACTTTTGGTCGTGATTATAGCTGATACGACACAGGAAATAGAGTAACTGTGGCCATGTGTACTTTGTACTAGGGGGCTGTCACCTGGTAGGAACACCTTTGGGCTCCCAGGCTGATCACCTATGGGAGGGGGGCTGTTACTTGCACAACTGGGTGGTCTCGACAAACTCAGCACAGTTCCCTAAGTGAGAGTGTCGTGTGGACACGCTTAGGTTATTTCCTGAGGTTTGGTTGTTGTTGGTACGTACCACATTGCATCTGAGTGTTGAGTCAGGTACATGCATCATTCTGTGCAGTCTTGATTGGGTCCATGGATGGATGATGAGTAATTGTTGGATGTGGATGATGAATATTTGTTGGATATGAGTGTTGAATAATGGATGTCGTGTATGCTCATCATGTTTGCCTATGTTCCTTGCTATTTGTGGTTATTTGGAATTGGTATTGGTTCTTTTTATAATGAACTCACCCTTGCAATTTTGTATCGTGTGGTTGATACCTGTGATGATCACGAACATTGTTCCTGGGAGCAGAATGACAGCAGTAGGGTGCAGAAAGTGAAATTCTGGTGAGGAGCTGCCGAGCCGACGTGATGACGTTGACATTATTTTGGGAGGGAGTTTTGTTTTGTGATCAACTCCTCCGTAGTTGGTTTTGAAGTTTTATTTTATTGAATCAAAGATGTAAAACTTGGATTTTAATTATACTTATGAGCAAATTTAATTTTCGTTTATGTGTATGACGTGTACCAAGTTATTGTTTCTATATAATTATGTATATTCACTTAAGTAATGGCGTGTTGTTGGATGAATGTATGTCGTGACAAAATTACTTCGGTTTTTCATAAGCAAAATTAAGGGAGTTCTTTTATAAAAAAATTGAAATTAGCGTATATTAGAGTGTGGATATCACAGTGACGAGGCGGGTTGTTACATTTAGTGGTATCAAAGCAGGTCGAACCTTTTGACCAGTGAGTTGTGAGTCTGCTATGTTTTTCTGTGCATTCTCTGGTTGTTTTGTTGAATGCTTGGTGTTGGTTGTTTGCTGATGTTTGATGTTCGTTGTTTGCTATTAGCACTTACTCACTAGTTGTGTTCCTACGAGCTATAGAGATTTGATTGTTGTAGTTATATTGAATTTATTTTTCTGATGTCTGCTATACCATGAATTTCAATGCCGAGTTACGAATTATCAGACTGGCCACCTGTATAATTTGTGAAGGGCAATGGAATGATATGGCAAGCAATCAGAAAATGAAAATGATGGAAAGTGGGTGTTAATGTCTTGAGTCATCAACTCTCAAGAGTAACTGAGTAGGAATTTGTGATGGTTGTGATTGTTGTGTGGTTCTCTGTTTGTGTGTATTCCTTCCATGTCTGACTCCCTGGTGTGTATAGGGAGTGATGGCTGGACGGAATGATCGTGCGATAGTGGATGCACTTCAAGCCTTAGCTCAGGCTATAGGGAATCTGAATAGAGGAGAAGCTGGTGGAGCTGTTGAGTACCAGGGGTTGGACCGCTTCCAAAGAAACAACCCTCCTTCTTTTAATGGAGGATACAACCCTGATGGTTCTCAGAACTGGATAAGGGAAATTGAGAAAATTTTCCGAGTTATGGCATGTCCGGAGGGGCAAAAGGTTGCTTTTGGTACACATACTCTAGTGGAAGAGGCTGAGTATTGGTGGGAGAATACTCGCCAATGCCTAGAGGCTGAAGGTCAAGATATGACTTGGGATGTCTTCAAGAGAGTGTTTTTGGAGAAATACTTTCCCGAGGATGTTAGGAACAAGAAGGAGATGGAGTTCTTGGAGCTTAAGTAGGGAAGTATGACTGTGGTTGAATATGCAGCCAAGTTTGAGGAGCTGGTGAGGTACTTTCCCCATTATCAAGGGAGAGATGGTGAAAGTTCCAAGTGTGTAAAGTTTCTGAATGGCTTACGACCTGAAGTGAAGCAAGCTGTGAATTATCAAGGTGTTCGTCAGTTCCCACTTTTGTTTAATATGTGTCGGATTTGGGATGAAGACTCTCGAGACTAGGCGTCCTATTATAGGAGTACAGTTCCAATATGGAGTACTGCTACTAGGGGATTTGCAGGCGGTAGTGGTAGCAAACCCAATACTTTCTCCACTCATATCATTTGTTACAGATGTGGTAAACCAGGGCACATCTCCTCGAATTATCCTGATATAGGTGTAACATGTTTTAATTGTGGACAAAAGGGACACACTCAAAGAGACTATTCACGACCCAAGAAAGAGCAAAATGGTGGAGGCCCGAATGACCAAACTAGACATCCAAAGGCCATGGGAAGAGTCTTTACCCTTAATGGTGCTGAAGCTTCAAAATCCAAAGATCTAATCCAAGGTAGATGTTTCATAAATGGAATTCCTTTGCTTGTGTTGTTTGATTCTGGTGCCACCCATTCCTTTATATCCTGTTTGTGTGTAGAAAAACTTAAGCTTTTGGTGTCTTCTTTAAATAAAGATCTAGTAGTAGAGACCCCTACTAGTGGTTATGTGTTAACTTCTGATGTGTGTTTGAATTGTCCTGTGGAGATTTCTGGTAGAATATTCTTGATTGATTTGATTTGTTTGCCTTTGAGCCAAATTGATGTTATTCTTGGTATGGACTGGTTATCTTCCAACCATGTCTTGTTGAATTGTTTTGATAAAAGTGTGGTGTTTGATGATTCTGGAGTGAGTAAAGATATGATGTTTATCTCTGCCAACCAAGTTGTGACATCTTTAAAGGAAGATGCTCAAGTGTACATGATCTTGTGTAGCCTAGAAGTAGAGACAAAGGTTTCTATGTGTGACCTCCCTGTTGTCAGAGAGATTCCTGAGGATATATCCGGTCTGCCACCTAAGAGAGAGATAGAGTTTTCCATAGACTTAGTACCTGGTGCTGGACCCATATCCATAGCTCCTTATAGGATGTCTCCTATAGAGTTAGCTGAGCTTAAGAAACAGTTAGAGGAGTTGTTGGATAAGCAGTTTGTTAGGCCTAGTGTATCTCCGTGGGGAGCCCCAGTGTTGCTAGTGAAGAAGAAAGATGGAACCATGAGGTTGTGTGTGGATTATCGCCAGTTGAATAAGGTAACAATTAAGAATAAGTACCCTTTTCCTAGAATAGATGACCTTATGGACCAGCTGGTAGGAGCTTGTGTGTTTAGCAAGATAGACCTTAGGTTGGGTTATCATCAGATCCGACTGAAGTATGAGGATATACCCAAAACTGCTTTTAGGACCCGTTACGGTCACTATGAGTATCTAGTCATGCCCTTTGGTGTGACTAATGCTCCAGGAGTGTTTATGGACTACATGAATAGAGTTTTTCACCCTTACCTTGATAGTTTTGTGGTAGTATTTATAGATGATATTTTGGTATACTCCAAGACTAGAGAGGAGCATGAAGAACATTTGAGGATTGTGTTGCATACCCTTAAGGACCGACAACTCTATGCTAAG